>NW_027018445.1:0-26051 GCF_032854445.1 Liolophura sinensis
GTTGAATATAGTAATGACCAGTCGCGATTGTACAGAGTACAGTGTAGCCGATTTCAATTAACAAAAAGACCAGGCAAAAATGCAAAAGTGGAAAACTGTTCCACTTGCTGCTGGTAAGAGGCTAATCCGACGTATTTGTGACGAGAAAATCGAATGGTGCAAACCGCGTTGCTCTCCGACCAATACTTTTGGCTGTAGCGACAATTGAATGATCATTGATGTCAAAAATCACGTGCCCAGCAACGGCTCTTACTCCATGGAAACCAGGGAAATTTGAATTTTTCAACAGCTGCCGATACCTGGCTCAATTCCGCATCTTTTGGCACCTTACTGAAGTGGGTCAGTGTTCGTTGTACTTTTTACAGCAGACTGCATCAAGTACCTTGTGTTTTTTTATGTACAAATGGTCTGGTTTTTCTACACGTAGATAACGACATTGAGATTGTCTTCGACTTAGAAGTAAGACAATTGCTGGGTGAGTTATATGGGCTTGGCCCAAAGATTTCAGGTCTTCTGGGATACCGAAGGGCACATAACTTATAGTCAAAAGTTGAATATAGTAATGACCAGTCGCGATTGTACAGAGTACAGTGTAGCCGGTTTCAATTAACAAAAAGACCAGGCAAAAATGCAAAAGTGGAAAAACTGTTCCAATGCTGCTGGTAAGAGGCTAATCCGACGTATTTTTTGACGAGAAATCGAATGGTGCAAACCGCGTTGCTCTCCGACCAATACTTTTGGCTGTAGCGACAATTGAATGATCATTTATGCCATAATCACGTGCGTTGCAACGGCTCTTACTCCATGGAAACCAGGGAAATTTGCAATTTTTCAACAGCTGCCGATGCCTGGCTCAATTTCGAATCTTGTGGCACCTTACTGAAGTGGGTCAGTGTTCAGTTGTACTTTTTACAGCAGACTGCATCAAGTACCTTGTGTTTTTTTATGTACAAATGGTGTGGTTTTTCTACACGTAGATAACGACATTGAGATTGTCTTCGACTTGGAAGTAAGACAATTGCTGGGTGAGTTAAATGGGCTTGGCCCAAAGATTTCAGGTCTTCTGGGCTACCGAAGGGCACATAACTTATAGTCAAAAGTTGAATATAGTAATGACCAGTCGCGATTGTACAGAGTACAGTGTGGCCGGTTTCAATTAACAAAAAGACCAGGCAAAAATGCAAAAGTGGAAAAACTGTTCCAGTGCTGCTGGTAAAAGGCTAATCCGACGTATTTTGTGACGAGAAATCGAATGGTGCAAACCGCGTTGCTCTCCGACCAATACTGTTGGCTGTAGTGACAATTGAATAATCATTTATGTCATAATCACGTGCCCAGCAACGGCTCTTACTCCATGGAAACTAGGGAAATTTGCAATTTTTCAACAGCTGCCGATGCCTGGCTGAATTCCGCATCTTTTGGCACCTTACTGAAGTGGGTCAGTGTTCAGTTGTACTTTTTACAGCAGACTGTATCAAGTACCTTGTGTTTTTCACGTACAAATGGTGTGGTTTTTCTACACGTAGATAAAGACATTGAGATTGTCTTGCACTTAGAAGTAAGGCAATTGCTGGGTGAGTTAAATGGGCTTAGCCCAAAGATTTCAGGTCTTCTGGGCTACCGAAGGGCACATAACTTATAGTCAAAAGTTGAATATAGTAATGACCAGTCGCGATTGTACAGAGTACAGTGTAGCCGATTTCAATTAACTAAAAGACCAGGTAAAAATGCAAAAGTGGAAAAACTGTTCCAGTGCTGCTGGTAAGAGGCTAATCCGACGTATTTTGTGACGAGAAATCGAATGGTGCAAACCGCGTTGCTCTCCGACCAATACTTTTGCCTGTAGTGACAATTGAATGATCATTTATGTCATAATCACGTGCACAGCAACGGCTCTTACTCCATGGAAACCAGGGAAATTTGCAATTTTTCAACAGCTGTCGATGCCTGGCTCAATTCCGCATCATTTGGCACCTTACTGAAGTGGGTCAGTGTTCAGTTGTACTTTTTACAGCAGACTGTATCAAGTACCTTGTGTTTTTCACGTACAAATGGTGTGGTTTTTCTACACGTAGATAAAGACATTGAGATTGTCTTGCACTTAGAAGTAAGGCAATTGCTGGGTGAGTTAAATGGGCTTAGCCAAAGATTTCAGGTCTTCTGGGCTACCGAAGGGCACATAACTTATAGTCAAAAGTTGAATATAATAATGACCAGTAGCGTTTGTACAGAGTACAGTGTAGCCGATTTCAATTAACAAAAAGACCAGGCAAAAATGCAAAAATGGAAAAACTGTTCCAGTGCTGCTGGTAAGAGACTAATTCGACGTATTTTGTGACGAGAAATCGAATGGTGCAAACCGCGTTGCTCTGCGACCAATACTTTTGGCTGTAGTGACAATTGAATGATCATTTATGTCATAATCACGTGCCCAGCAACGGCTCTTACTCCATGGAAACCAGGGAAATTTGCAATTTTTTAACAGCTGCCGATGCCTGGCCCAATTCCGCATCTTTTGGCACCTTATAAATGTGGGTCAGTGTTTAGTTGTACTTTTTACAGCAGACTGTATCAAGTACCTTGTGTTTTTTATGTACAAATGGTGTGGTTTTTCTACACGTAGATAAAGACATTGAGATTGTCTTGCACTTAGAAGTAAGGCAATTGCTGGGTGAGTTAAATGGGCCTGGCCCAAAGATTTCAGGTCTTCTGGGCTACCGAAGGGCACATAACTTATAGTCAAAAGTTGAATATAGTAATGACCAGTCGCGATTGTACAGAGTACAGTGTAGCCGGTTTCAATTAACAAAAAGACCAGGCAAAAATGCAAAAGTGGAAAAACTGTTCCAGTGCTGCTGGTAAGAGGCTAATGCGACGTATTTTGTGACGAGAAATCGAATGGTGCAAACCGCGTTGCTCTCCGACCAATACTTTTGGCTGTAGTGACAATTGAATAATCATTTATGTCATAATCACGTGCCCAGCAACGGCTCTTACTCCATGGAAACTAGGGAAATTTGCAATTTTTCAACAGCTGCCGATGCCTGGCTGAATTCCGCATCTTTTGGCACCTTATAAATGTGGGTCAGTGTTCAGTTGTACTTTTTACAGCAGACTGTATCAAGTACCTTGTGTTTTTCATGTACAAATGGTGTGGTTTTTCTACACGTAGATAAAGACATTGAGATTGTCTTGCACTTAGAAGTAAGGCAATTGCTGGGTGAGTTAAATGGGCTTAGCCCAAAGATTTCAGGTCTTCTGGGCTACCGAAGGGCACATAACTTATAGTCAAAAGTTGAATATAGTAATGACCAGTCGCGATTGTACAGAGTACAGTGTAGCCGATTTCAATTAACAAAAAAACCAGGCAAAAATGCAAAAGTGGAAAAACTGTTCCACTGCTGCTGGTAAGAGGCTAATCCGACGTATTTTGTGACGAGAAATCGAATGGTGCAAACCGCGTTGCTCTCCGACCAATACTTTTGGCTGTAGTGACAATTGAATGATCATTTATGTCATAATCACATGCCCAGCAACGGCTCTTACTCCATGGAATCCAGGGAAATTTGCAATTTTTCAACAGCTGCCGATGCCTGGCTCAATTCCGCATCTTTTGGCACCTTACTGAAGTGGGTCAGTGTTCAGTTGTACTTTTTACAGCAGACTGTATCAAGTACCTTGTGTTTTTCACGTACAAATGGTGTGGTTTTTCTACACGTAGATAAAGACATTGAGATTGTCTTGCACTTAGAAGTAAGGCAGTTGCTGGGTGAGTTAAATGGGCTTAGCCCAAAGATTTGACGTCTTCTGGGCTACCGAAGGGCACATAACTTATAGTCAAAAGTTGAATATAGTAATGACCAGTCGCGATTGTACAGAGTACAGTGTAGCCGATTTCAATTAACAAAAAGACCAGGCAAAAATGCAAAAGTGGAAAAACTGTTCCACTGCTGCTGGTAAGAGGCTAATCCGACGTATTTTGTGACGAGAAATCGAATGGTGCAAACCGCGTTGCTCTGCGACCAATACTTTTGGCTGTAGTGACAATTGAATGATCATTTATGTCATAATCACGTGCCCAGCAACGGCTCTTACTCCATGGAAACCAGGGAAATTTGCAATTTTTCAACAGCTGCCGATGCCTGGCTGAATTCCGCATCTTTTGGCACCTTACTGAAGTGGGTCAGTGTTCAGTTGTACTTTTTACAGCAGACTGTATCAAGTACCTTGTGTTTTTCACGTACAAATGGTGTGGTTTTTCTACACGTAGATAAAGACATTGAGATTGTCTTGCACTTAGAAGTAAGGCAATTGCTGGGTGAGTTAAATGGGCTTAGCCCAAAGATTTCAGGTCTTCTGGGCTACAGAAGGGCACATAACTTATAGTCAAAAGTTGAATATAGTAATGACCAGTCGCGATTGTACAGAGTACAGTGTAGCCGATTTCAATTAACAAAAAGACCAGGCAAAAATGCAAAAGTGGAAAAACTGTTCCACTGCTGCTGGTAAGAGGCTAATCCGACGTATTTTGTGACGAGAAATCGAATGGTGCAATCCGCGTAGCTCTCCGACCAATACTTTTGGCTGTAGCGACAATTGAATGATCATTGATGTCATAATCACGTGCCCAGCAACGGCTCTTACTCCATGGAAACCAGGGAAATTTGCAATTTTTCAACAGCTGCCGATACCTGGCTCAATTCCGCATCTTTTGGCACCTTACTGAAGTGGGTCAGTGTTCAGTTGTACTTTTTACAGCAGACTGCATCAAGTACCTTGTGTTTTTTATGTACAAATGGTCTGGTTTTTCTACACGTAGATAACGACATTGAGATTGTCTTCGACTTAGAAGTAAGACAATTGCTGGGTGAGTTAAATGGGCTTGGCCCAAAGATTTCAGGTCTTCTGGGCTACCGAAGGGCACATAACTTATAGTCAAAAGTTGAATATAGTAATGACCAGTCGCGATTGTACAGAGTACAGTGTGGCCGGTTTCAATTAACAAAAAGACCAGGCAAAAATGCAAAAGTGGAAAAACTGTTCCAGTGCTGCTGGTAAAAGGCTAATCCGACGTATTTTGTGACGAGAAATCGAATGGTGCAAACCGCCTTGCTCTCCGACCAATACTTTTGGCTGTAGCGACAATTGAATGATCATTGATGTCATAATCACGTGCCCAGCAACGGCTCTTACTCCATGGAAACCAGGGAAATTTGCAATTTTTCAACAGCTGCCGATGCCTGGCTCAATTCCGCATCTTTTGGCACCTTACTGAAGTGGGTCAGTGTTCAGTTGTACTTTTTACAGCAGACTGTATCAAGTACCTTGTGTTTTTCACGTACAAATGGTGTGGTTTTTCTACACGTAGATAAAGACATTGAGATTGTCTTGCACTTAGAAGTAAGGCAATTGCTGGGTGAGTTAAATGGGCTTAGCCCAAAGATTTCAGGTCTTCTGGGCTACAGAAGGGCACATAACTTATAGTCAAAAGTTGAATATAGTAATGACCAGTCGCGATTGTACAGAGTACAGTGTAGCCGATTTCAATTAACAAAAAGACCAGGCAAAAATGCAAAAGTGGAAAAACTGTTCCACTGCTGCTGGTAAGAGGCTAATCCGACGTATTTTGTGACGAGAAATCGAATGGTGCAATCCGCGTAGCTCTCCGACCAATACTTTTGGCTGTAGCGACAATTGAATGATCATTGATGTCATAATCACGTGCCCAGCAACGGCTCTTACTCCATGGAAACCAGGGAAATTTGCAATTTTTCAACAGCTGCCGATGCCTGGCTCAATTCCGCATCTTTTGGCACCTTACTGAAGTGGGTCAGTGTTCAGTTGTACTTTTTACAGCAGACTGTATCAAGTACCTTGTGTTTTTCACGTACAAATGGTGTGGTTTTTCTACACGTAGATAAAGACATTGAGATTGTCTTGCACTTAGAAGTAAGGCAATTGCTGGGTGAGTTAAATGGGCTTAGCCCAAAGATTTCAGGTCTTCTGGGCTACAGAAGGGCACATAACTTATAGTCAAAAGTTGAATATAGTAATGACCAGTCGCGATTGTACAGAGTACAGTGTAGCCGATTTCAATTAACAAAAAGACCAGGCAAAAATGCAAAAGTGGAAAAACTGTTCCACTGCTGCTGGTAAGAGGCTAATCCGACGTATTTTGTGACGAGAAATCGAATGGTGCAAACCGCGTTGCTCTCCGACCAATACTTTTGGCTGTAGCGACAATTGAATGATCATTGATGTCATAATCACGTGCCCAGCAACGGCTCTTACTCCATGGAAACCAGGGAAATTTGCAATTTTTCAACAGCTGCCGATACCTGGCTCAATTCCGCATCTTTTGGCACCTTACTGAAGTGGGTCAGTGTTCAGTTGTACTTTTTACAGCAGACTGCATCAAGTACCTTGTGTTTTTTATGTACAAATGGTCTGGTTTTTCTACACGTAGATAACGACATTGAGATTGTCTTCGACTTAGAAGTAAGACAATTGCTGGGTGAGTTAAATGGGCTTGGCCCAAAGATTTCAGGTCTTCTGGGATACCGAAGGGCACATAACTTATAGTCAAAAGTTGAATATAGTAATGACCAGTCGCGATTGTACAGAGTACAGTGTAGCCGGTTTCAATTAACAAAAAGACAAGGCAAAAATGCAAAAGTGGAAAAACTGTTCCAATGCTGCTGGTAAGAGGCTAATCCGACGTATTTTTTGACGAGAAATCGAATGGTGCAAACCGCGTTGCTCTCCGACCAATACTTTTGGCTGTAGCGACAATTGAATGATCATTTATGCCATAATCACGTGCGTTGCAACGGCTCTTACTCCATGGAAACCAGGGAAATTTGCAATTTGTCAACAGCTGCCGATGCCTGGCTCAATTTCGAATCTTGTGGCACCTTACTGAAGTGGGTCAGTGTTCAGTTGTACTTTTTACAGCAGACTGTATCAAGTACCTTGTGTTTTTCATGTACAAATGGTGTGGTTTTTCTACACGTAGATAACGACATTGAGATTGTCTTCGACTTAGAAGTAAGACAATTGCTGGGTGAGTTAAATGGGCTTGGCCCAAAGATTTCAGGTCTTCTGGGCTACCGAAGGGCACATAACTTATAGTCAAAAGTTGAATATAGTAATGACCAGTCGCGATTGTACAGAGTACAGTGTAGCCGATTTCAATTAACAAAAAGACCAGGCAAAAATGCAAAAGTGGAAAAACTGTTCCACTGCTGCTGGTAAAAGGCTAATCCGACGTATTTTGTGACGAGAAATCGAATGGTGCAATCCGCGTAGCTCTCCGACCAATACTTTTGGCTGTAGCGACAATTGAATGATCATTGATGTCATAATCACGTGCCCAGCAACGGCTCTTACCCCATGGAAACCAGGGAAATTTGCAATTTTTCAACAGCTGCCGATACCTGGCTGAATTCCGCATCTTTTGGCACCTTACTGAAGTGGGTCAGTGTTCAGTTGTACTTTTTACAGCAGACTGCATCAAGTACCTTGTGTTTTTTATGTACAAATGGTCTGGTTTTTCTACACGTAGATAACGACATTGAGATTGTCTTCGACTTAGAAGTAAGACAATTGCTGGGTGAGTTAAATGGGCTTGGCCCAAAGATTTCAGGTCTTCTGGGCTACCGAAGGGCACATAACTTATAGTCAAAAGTTGAATATAGTAATGACCAGTCGCGATTGTACAGAGTACAGTGTGGCCGGTTTCAATTAACAAAAAGACCAGGCAAAAATGCAAAAGTGGAAAAACTGTTCCAGTGCTGCTGGTAAAAGGCTAATCCGACGTATTTTGTGACGAGAAATCGAATGGTGCAAACCGCGTTGCTCTCCGACCAATACTTTTGGCTGTAGTGACAATTGAATAATCATTTATGTCATAATCACGTGCCCAGCAACGGCTCTTACTCCATGGAAACTAGGGAAATTTGCAATTTTTCAACAGCTGCCGATGCCTGGCTGAATTCCGCATCTTTTGGCACCTTACTGAAGTGGGTCAGTGTTCAGTTGTACTTTTTACAGCAGACTGTATCAAGTACCTTGTGTTTTTCACGTACAAATGGTGTGGTTTTTCTACACGTAGATAAAGACATTGAGATTGTCTTGCACTTAGAAGTAAGGCAATTGCTGGGTGAGTTAAATGGGCTTAGCCCAAAGATTTCAGGTCTTCTGGGCTACCGAAGGGCACATAACTTATAGTCAAAAGTTGAATATAGTAATGACCAGTCGCGATTGTACAGAGTACAGTGTAGCCGATTTCAATTAACTAAAAGACCAGGTAAAAATGCAAAAGTGGAAAAACTGTTCCAGTGCTGCTGGTAAGAGGCTAATCCGACGTATTTTGTGACGAGAAATCGAATGGTGCAAACCGCGTTGCTCTCCGACCAATACTTTTGCCTGTAGTGACAATTGAATGATCATTTATGTCATAATCACGTGCACAGCAACGGCTCTTACTCCATGGAAACCAGGGGAAATTTGCAATTTTTCAACAGCTGTCGATGCCTGGCTCAATTCCGCATCATTTGGCACCTTACTGAAGTGGGTCAGTGTTCAGTTGTACTTTTTACAGCAGACTGTATCAAGTACCTTGTGTTTTTCACGTACAAATGGTGTGGTTTTTCTACACGTAGATAAAGACATTGAGATTGTCTTGCACTTAGAAGTAAGGCAATTGCTGGGTGAGTTAAATGGGCTTAGCCCAAAGATTTCAGGTCTTCTGGGCTACCGAAGGGCACATAACTTATAGTCAAAAGTTGAATATAATAATGACCAGTAGCGTTTGTACAGAGTACAGTGTAGCCGATTTCAATTAACAAAAAGACCAGGCAAAAATGCAAAAGTGGAAAAACTGTTCCAGTGCTGCTGGTAAGAGACTAATTCGACGTATTTTGTGACGAGAAATCGAATGGTGCAAACCGCGTTGCTCTGCGACCAATACTTTTGGCTGTAGTGACAATTGAATGATCATTTATGTCATAATCACGTGCCCAGCAACGGCTCTTACTCCATGGAAACCAGGGAAATTTGCAATTTTTTAACAGCTGCCGATGCCTGGCCCAATTCCGCATCTTTTGGCACCTTATAAATGTGGGTCAGTGTTTTAGTTGTACTTTTTACAGCAGACTGTATCAAGTACCTTGTGTTTTTTATGTACAAATGGTGTGGTTTTTCTACACGTAGATAAAGACATTGAGATTGTCTTGCACTTAGAAGTAAGGCAATTGCTGGGTGAGTTAAATGGGCCTGGCCCAAAGATTTCAGGTCTTCTGGGCTACCGAAGGGCACATAACTTATAGTCAAAAGTTGAATATAGTAATGACCAGTCGCGATTGTACAGAGTACAGTGTAGCCGGTTTCAATTAACAAAAAGACCAGGCAAAAATGCAAAAGTGGAAAAACTGTTCCAGTGCTGCTGGTAAGAGGCTAATCCGACGTATTTTGTGACGAGAAATCGAATGGTGCAAACCGCGTTGCTCTCCGACCAATACTTTTGGCTGTAGTGACAATTGAATAATCATTTATGTCATAATCACGTGCCCAGCAACGGCTCTTACTCCATGGAAACTAGGGAAATTTGCAATTTTTCAACAGCTGCCGATGCCTGGCTGAATTCCGCATCTTTTGGCACCTTATAAATGTGGGTCAGTGTTCAGTTGTACTTTTTACAGCAGACTGTATCAAGTACCTTGTGTTTTTCATGTACAAATGGTGTGGTTTTTCTACACGTAGATAAAGACATTGAGATTGTCTTGCACTTAGAAGTAAGGCAATTGCTGGGTGAGTTAAATGGGCTTAGCCCAAAGATTTCAGGTCTTCTGGGCTACCGAAGGGCACATAACTTATAGTCAAAAGTTGAATATAGTAATGACCAGTCGCGATTGTACAGAGTACAGTGTAGCCGATTTCAATTAACAAAAAAACCAGGCAAAAATGCAAAAGTGGAAAAACTGTTCCACTGCTGCTGGTAAGAGGCTAATCCGACGTATTTTGTGACGAGAAATCGAATGGTGCAAACCGCGTTGCTCTCCGACCAATACTTTTGGCTGTAGTGACAATTGAATGATCATTTATGTCATAATCACATGCCCAGCAACGGCTCTTACTCCATGGAATCCAGGGAAATTTGCAATTTTTCAACAGCTGCCGATGCCTGGCTCAATTCCGCATCTTTTGGCACCTTACTGAAGTGGGTCAGTGTTCAGTTGTACTTTTTACAGCAGACTGTATCAAGTACCTTGTGTTTTTCACGTACAAATGGTGTGGTTTTTCTACACGTAGATAAAGACATTGAGATTGTCTTGCACTTAGAAGTAAGGCAATTGCTGGGTGAGTTAAATGGGCTTAGCCCAAAGATTTGACGTCTTCTGGGCTACCGAAGGGCACATAACTTATAGTCAAAAGTTGAATATAGTAATGACCAGTCGCGATTGTACAGAGTACAGTGTAGCCGATTTCAATTAACAAAAAGACCAGGCAAAAATGCAAAAGTGGAAAAACTGTTCCACTGCTGCTGGTAAGAGGCTAATCCGACGTATTTTGTGACGAGAAATCGAATGGTGCAAACCGCGTTGCTCTCCGACCAATACTTTTGGCTGTAGTGACAATTGAATGATCATTTGTGTCATTCACGTGCCCAGCAACGGCTCTTACTCCATGGAAACCAGGGAAATTTGCAATTTTTCAAAAGCTGCCGATACCTGGCTCAATTCCGCATCTTTTGGCACCTTACTGAAGTGGGTCAGTGTTCAGTTGTACTTTTTACAGCAGACTGCATCAAGTACCTTGTGTTTTTTATGTACAAATGGTATGGTTTTTCTACACGTAGATAACGACATTGAGATTGTCTTCGACTTAGAAGTAAGACAATTGCTGGGTGAGTTAAATGGGCTTGGCCCAAAGATTTCAGGTCTTCTGGGCTACCGAAGGGCACATAACTTATAGTCAAAAGTTGAATATAGTAATGACCAGTCGCGATTGTACAGAGTACAGTGTAGCCGGTTTCAATTAACAAAAAGACCAGGCAAAAATGCAAAAGTGGAAAAACTGTTCCAATGCTGCTGGTAAGAGGCTAATCCGACGTATTTTTTGACGAGAAATCGAATGGTGCAAACCGCGTTGCTCTCCGACCAATACTTTTGGCTGTAGCGACAATTGAATGATCATTTATGCCATAATCACGTGCGTTGCAACGGCTCTTACTCCATGGAAACCAGGGAAATTTGCAATTTGTCAACAGCTGCCGATGCCTGGCTCAATTCCGCATCTGTTGGCACCTTACTGAAGTGGGTCAGTGTTCAGTTGTACTTTTTACAGCAGACTGCATCAAGTACCTTGTGTTTTTCATGTACAGATGGTGTGGTTTTTCTACACGTAGATAAAGACATTGAGATGGTCTTGCACTTAGAAGTAAGGCAATTGCTGGGTGAGTTAAATGGGCTTAGCCCAAAGATTTGACGTCTTCTGGGCTACAGAAGGGCACATAACTTATAGTCAAAAGTTGAATATAGTAATGACCAGTCGCGATTGTACAGAGTACAGTGTAGCCGATTTCAATTAACAAAAAGACCAGGCAAAAATGCAAAAGTGGAAAAACTGTTCCACTGCTGCTGGTAAGAGGCTAATCCGACGTATTTTGTGACGACAAATCGAATGGTGCAAACCGAGTTGCTCTCCGACCAATACTTTTGCCTGTAGTGACAACTGAATGATCATTTATGTCATAATCACGTGCCCAGCAACGGCTCTTACTCCATGGAAACTAGGGAAATTTGCAATTTTTCAACAGCTGCCGATGCCTGGCTGAATTCCGCATCTTTTGGCACCTTACTGAAGTGGGTCAGTGTTCAGTTGTACTTTTTACAGCAGACTGTATCAAGTACCTTGTGTTTTTCACGTACAAATGGTGTGGTTTTTCTACACGTAGATAAAGACATTGAGATTGTCTTGCACTTAGAAGTAAGGCAATTGCTGGGTGAGTTAAATGGGCTTAGCCCAAAGATTTGACGTCTTCTGGGCTACCGAAGGGCACATAACTTATAGTCAAAAGTTGAATATAGTAATGACCAGTCGCGATTGTACAGAGTACAGTGTAGCCGATTTCAATTAACAAAAAGACCAGGCAAAAATGCAAAAGTGGAAAAACTGTTCCACTGCTGCTGGTAAAAGGCTAATCCGACGTATTTTGTGACGAGAAATCGAATGGTGCAAACCGCGTTGCTCTCCGACCAATACTTTTGCCTGTAGTGACAATTGAATGATCATTTATGTCATAATCACGTGCACAGCAACGGCTCTTACTCCATGGAAACCAGGGAAATTTGCAATTTTTCAACAGCTGTCGATGCCTGGCTCAATTCCGCATCATTTGGCACCTTACTGAAGTGGGTCAGTGTTCAGTTGTACTTTTTACAGCAGACTGTATCAAGTACCTTGTGTTTTTCACGTACAAATGGTGTGGTTTTTCTACACGTAGATAAAGACATTGAGATTGTCTTGCACTTAGAAGTAAGGCAATTGCTGGGTGAGTTAAATGGGCTTAGCCCAAAGATTTCAGGTCTTCTGGGCTACCGAAGGGCACATAACTTATAGTCAAAAGTTGAATATAATAATGACCAGTAGCGTTTGTACAGAGTACAGTGTAGCCGATTTCAATTAACAAAAAGACCAGGCAAAAATGCAAAAGTGGAAAAACTGTTCCACTGCTGCTGGTAAGAGGCTAATTCGACGTATTTTGTGACGAGAAATCGAATGGTGCAAACCGCGTTGCTCTGCGACCAATACTTTTGGCTGTAGTGACAATTGAATGATCATTTATGTCATAATCACGTGCCCAGCAACGGCTCTTACTCCATTTAAACCAGGGAAATTTGCAATTTTTTAACAGCTGCCGATGCCTGGCCCAATTCCGCATCTTTTGGCACCTTATAAATGTGGGTCAGTGTTTAGTTGTACTTTTTACAGCAGACTGTATCAAGTACCTTGTGTTTTTTATGTACAAATGGTGTGGTTTTTCTACACGTAGATAAAGACATTGAGATTGTCTTGCACTTAGAAGTAAGGCAATTGCTGGGTGAGTTAAATGGGCCTGGCCCAAAGATTTCAGGTCTTCTGGGCTACCGAAGGGCACATAACTTATAGTCAAAAGTTGAATATAGTAATGACCAGTCGCGATTGTACAGAGTACAGTGTAGCCGGTTTCAATTAACAAAAAGACCAGGCAAAAATGCAAAAGTGGAAAAACTGTTCCAGTGCTGCTGGTAAGAGGCTAATCCGACGTATTTTGTGACGAGAAATCGAATGGTGCAAACCGCGTTGCTCTCCGACCAATACTTTTGGCTGTAGTGACAATTGAATAATCATTTATGTCATAATCACGTGCCCAGCAACGGCTCTTACTCCATGGAAACTAGGGAAATTTGCAATTTTTCAACAGCTGCCGATGCCTGGCTGAATTCCGCATCTTTTGGCACCTTATAAATGTGGGTCAGTGTTCAGTTGTACTTTTTACAGCAGACTGTATCAAGTACCTTGTGTTTTTCACGTACAAATGGTGTGGTTTTTCTACACGTAGATAAAGACATTGAGATTGTCTTGCACTTAGAAGTAAGGCAATTGCTGGGTGAGTTAAATGGGCTTAGCCCAAAGATTTGACGTCTTCTGGGCTACCGAAGGGCACATAACTTATAGTCAAAAGTTGAATATAGTAATGACCAGTCGCGATTGTACAGAGTACAGTGTAGCCGATTTCAATTAACAAAAAGACCAGGCAAAAATGCAAAAGTGGAAAAACTGTTCCACTGCTGCTGGTAAGAGGCTAATCCGACGTATTTTGTGACGAGAAATCGAATGGTGCAAACCGCGTTGCTCTCCGACCAATACTTTTGGCTGTAGTGACAATTGAATGATCATTTATGTCATAATCACGTGCCCAGCAACGGCTCTTACTCCATGGAAACCAGGGAAATTTGCAATTTTTCAACAGCTGCCGATGCCTGGCTGAATTCCGCATCTTTTGGCACCTTACTGAAGTGGGTCAGTGTTCAGTTGTACTTTTTACAGCAGACTGTATCAAGTACCTTGTGTTTTTCACGTACAAATGGTGTGGTTTTTCTACACGTAGATAAAGACATTGAGATTGTCTTGCACTTAGAAGTAAGGCAATTGCTGGGTGAGTTAAATGGGCTTAGCCCAAAGATTTCAGGTCTTCTGGGCTACAGAAGGGCACATAACTTATAGTCAAAAGTTGAATATAGTAATGACCAGTCGCGATTGTACAGAGTACAGTGTAGCCGATTTCAATTAACAAAAAGACCAGGCAAAAATGCAAAAGTGGAAAAACTGTTCCACTGCTGCTGGTAAGAGGCTAATCCGACGTATTTTGTGACGAGAAATCGAATGGTGCAAACCGCGTTGCTCTCCGACCAATACTTTTGGCTGTAGCGACAATTGAATGATCATTGATGTCATAATCACGTGCCCAGCAACGGCTCTTACTCCATGGAAACCAGGGAAATTTGCAATTTTTCAACAGCTGCCGATACCTGGCTCAATTCCGCATCTTTTGGCACCTTACTGAAGTGGGTCAGTGTTCAGTTGTACTTTTTACAGCAGACTGTATCAAGTACCTTGTGTTTTTTATGTACAAATGGTGTGGTTTTTCTACACGTAGATAACGACATTGAGATTGTCTTCGACTTAGAAGTAAGACAATTGCTGGGTGAGGTAAATGGGCTTGGCCCAAAGATTTCAGGTCTTCTGGGCTACCGAAGGGCACATAACTTATAGTCAAAAGTTGAATATAGTAATGACCAGTCGCGATTGTACAGAGTACAGTGTAGCCGGTTTCAATTAACAAAAAGACCAGGCAAAAATGCAAAAGTAGAAAAACTGTTCCAATGCTGCTGGTAAGAGGCTAATCCGACGTATTTTGTGACGAGAAATCGAATGGTGCAATCCGCGTAGCTCTCCGACCAATACTTTTGGCTGTAGCGACAATTGAATGATCATTGATGTCATAATCACGTGCCCAGCAACGGCTCTTACTCCATGGAAACCAGGGAAATTTGCAATTTTTCAAAAGCTGCCGATACCTGGCTCAATTCCGCATCTTTTGGCACCTTACTGAAGTGGGTCAGTGTTCAGTTGTACTTTTTACAGCAGACTGCATCAAGTACCTTGTGTTTTTTATGTACAAATGGTATGGTTTTTCTACACGTAGATAACGACATTGAGATTGTCTTCGACTTAGAAGTAAGACAATTGCTGGGTGAGTTAAATGGGCTTGGCCCAAAGATTTCAGGTCTTCTGGGCTACCGAAGGGCACATAACTTATAGTCAAAAGTTGAATATAGTAATGACCAGTCGCGATTCTACAGAGTACAGTGTAGCCGGTTTCAATTAACAAAAAGACCAGGCAAAAATGCAAAAGTGGAAAAACTGTTCCAATGCTGCTGGTAAGAGGCTAATCCGACGTATTTTTTGACGAGAAATCGAATGGTGCAAACCGCGTTGCTCTCCGACCAATACTTTTGGCTGTAGCGACAATTGAATGATCATTTATGCCATAATCACGTGCGTTGCAACGGCTCTTACTCCATGGAAACCAGGGAAATTTGCAATTTGTCAACAGCTGCCGATGCCTGGCTCAATTCCGCATCTGTTGGCACCTTACTGAAGTGGGTCAGTGTTCAGTTGTACTTTTTACAGCAGACTGCATCAAGTACCTTGTGTTTTTCATGTACAGATGGTGTGGTTTTTCTACACGTAGATAAAGACATTGAGATTGTCTTCCACTTAGAAGTAAGGCAATTGCTGGGTGAGTTAAATGGGCTTAGCCCAAAGATTTGACGTCTTCTGGGCTACCGAAGGGCACATAACTTATAGTCAAAAGTTGAATATAGTAATGACCATTCGCGATTGTACAGAGTACAGTGTAGCCGATTTCAATTAACAAAAAGACCAGGCAAAAATGCAAAAGTGGAAAAATTGTTCCAGTGCTGCTGGTAAGAGGCTAATCCGACGTATTTTGTGACGACAAATCGAATGGTGCAAACCGAGTTGCTCTCCGACCAATACTTTTGCCTGTAGTGACAACTGAATGATCATTTATGTCATAATCACGTGCCCAGCAACGGCTCTTACTCCATGGAAACTAGGGAAATTTGCAATTTTTCAACAGCTGCCGATGCCTGGCTGAATTCCGCATCTTTTGGCACCTTACTGAAGTGGGTCAGTGTTCAGTTGTACTTTTTACAGCAGACTGTATCAAGTACCTTGTGTTTTTCACGTACAAATGGTGTGGTTTTTCTACACGTAGATAAAGACATTGAGATTGTCTTGCACTTAGAAGTAAGGCAATTGCTGGGTGAGTTAAATGGGCTTAGCCCAAAGATTTGACGTCTTCTGGGCTACCGAAGGGCACATAACTTATAGTCAAAATTTGAATATAGTAATGACCAGTCGCGATTGTACAGAGTACAGTGTAGCCGATTTCAATTAACAAAAAGACCAGGCAAAAATGCAAAAGTGGAAAAACTGTTCCACTGCTGCTGGTAAGAGGCTAATCCGACGTATTTTGTGACGAGAAATCGAATGGTGCAAACCGCGTTGCTCTCCGACCAATACTTTTGGCTGTAGTGACAATTGAATGATCATTTATGTCATAATCACGTGCCCAGCAACGGCTCTTACTCCATGGAAACCAGGGAAATTTGCAATTTTTCAACAGCTGCCGATGCCTGGCTGAATTCCGCATCTTTTGGCACCTTACTGAAGTGGGTCAGTGTTCAGTTGTACTTTTTACAGCAGACTGTATCAAGTACCTTGTGTTTTTCACGTACAAATGGTGTGGTTTTTCTACACGTAGATAAAGACATTGAGATTGTCTTGCACTTAGAAGTAAGGCAATTGCTGGGTGAGTTAAATGGGCTTAGCCCAAAGATTTCAGGTCTTCTGGGCTACAGAAGGGCACATAACTTATAGTCAAAAGTTGAATATAGTAATGACCAGTCGCGATTGTACAGAGTACAGTGTAGCCGATTTCAATTAACAAAAAGACCAGGCAAAAATGCAAAAGTGGAAAAACTGTTCCACTGCTGCTGGTAAGAGACTAATCCGACGTATTTTGTGACGAGAAATCGAATGGTGCAAACCGCGTTGCTCTCCGACCAATACTTTTGGCTGTAGTGACAATTGAATAATCATTTATGTCATAATCACGTGCACAGCAACGGCTCTTACTCCATGGAAACTAGGGAAATTTGCAATTTTTCAACAGCTGCCGATGCCTGGCTGAATTCCGCATCTTTTGGCACCTTACTGAAGTGGGTCAGTGTTCAGTTGTACTTTTTACAGCAGACTGTATCAAGTACCTTGTGTTTTTCACGTACAAATGGTGTGGTTTTTCTACACGTAGATAAAGACATTGAGATTGTCTTGCACTTAGAAGTAAGGCAATTGCTGGGTGAGTTAAATGGGCTTAGCCCAAAGATTTCAGGTCTTCTGGGCTACCGAAGGGCACATAACTTATAGTCAAAAGTTGAATATAGTAATGACCAGTCGCGATTGTACAGAGTACAGTGTAGCCGATTTCAATTAACTAAAAGACCAGGTAAAAATGCAAAAGTGGAAAAACTGTTCCAGTGCTGCTGGTAAGAGGCTAATCCGACGTATTTTGTGACGAGAAATCGAATGGTGCAAACCGCGTTGCTCTCCGACCAATACTTTTGCCTGTAGTGACAATTGAATGATCATTTATGTCATAATCACGTGCACAGCAACGGCTCTTACTCCATGGAAACCAGGGAAATTTGCAATTTTTCAACAGCTGTCGATGCCTGGCTCAATTCCGCATCATTTGGCACCTTACTGAAGTGGGTCAGTGTTCAGTTGTACTTTTTACAGCAGACTGTATCAAGTACCTTGTGTTTTTCACGTACAAATGGTGTGGTTTTTCTACACGTAGATAAAGACATTGAGATTGTCTTGCACTTAGAAGTAAGGCAATTGCTGGGTGAGTTAAATGGGCTTAGCCCAAAGATTTCAGGTCTTCTGGGCTACCGAAGGGCACATAACTTATAGTCAAAAGTTGAATATAATAATGACCAGTAGCGTTTGTACAGAGTACAGTGTAGCCGATTTCAATTAACAAAAAGACCAGGCAAAAATGCAAAAGTGGAAAAACTGTTCCAGTGCTGCTGGTAAGAGGCTAATTCGACGTATTTTGTGACGAGAAATCGAATGGTGCAAACCGCGTTGCTCTGCGACCAATACTTTTGGCTGTAGTGACAATTGAATGATCATTTATGTCATAATCACGTGCCCAGCAACGGCTCTTACTCCATGGAAACCAGGGAAATTTGCAATTTTTTAACAGCTGCCGATGCCTGGCCCAATTCCGCATCTTTTGGCACCTTATAAATGTGGGTCAGTGTTTAGTTGTACTTTTTACAGCAGACTGTATCAAGTACCTTGTGTTTTTTATGTACAAATGGTGTGGTTTTTCTACACGTAGATAAAGACATTGAGATTGTCTTGCACTTAGAAGTAAGGCAATTGCTGGGTGAGTTAAATGGGCCTGGCCCAAAGATTTCAGGTCTTCTGGGCTACCGAAGGGCACATAACTTATAGTCAAAAGTTGAATATAGTAATGACCAGTCGCGATTGTACAGAGTACAGTGTAGCCGGTTTCAATTAACAAAAAGACCAGGCAAAAATGCAAAAGTGGAAAAACTGTTCCAGTGCTGCTGGTAAGAGGCTAATCCGACGTATTTTGTGACGAGAAATCGAATGGTGCAAACCGCGTTGCTCTCCGACCAATACTTTTGGCTGTAGTGACAATTGAATAATCATTTATGTCATAATCACGTGCCCAGCAACGGCTCTTACTCCATGGAAACTAGGGAAATTTGCAATTTTTCAACAGCTGCCGATGCCTGGCTGAATTCCGCATCTTTTGGCACCTTATAAATGTGGGTCAGTGTTCAGTTGTACTTTTTACAGCAGACTGTATCAAGAACCTTGTGTTTTTCACGTACAAATGGTGTGGTTTTTCTACACGTAGATAAAGACATTGAGATTGTCTTGCACTTAGAAGTAAGGCAATTGCTGGGTGAGTTAAATGGGCTTAGCCCAAAGATTTGACGTCTTCTGGGCTACCGAAGGGCACATAACTTATAGTCAAAAGTTGAATATAGTAATGACCAGTCGCGATTGTACAGAGTACAGTGTAGCCGATTTCAATTAACAAAAAGACCAGGCAAAAATGCAAAAGTGGAAAAACTGTTCCACTGCTGCTGGTAAGAGGCTAATCCGACGTATTTTGTGACGAGAAATCGAATGGTGCAAACCGCGTTGCTCTCCGA
Organism: Liolophura sinensis; assembly: GCF_032854445.1. Taxonomy (NCBI): domain Eukaryota; kingdom Metazoa; phylum Mollusca; class Polyplacophora; order Chitonida; family Chitonidae; genus Liolophura; species Liolophura sinensis. The sequence continues at coordinate 19,395 of NW_027018445.1, forward strand.
CCAATACTTTTGGCTGTAGTGACAATTGAATGATCATTTATGTCATAATCACGTGCCCAGCAACGGCTCTTACTCCATGGAAACCAGGGAAATTTGCAATTTTTCAACAGCTGCCGATGCCTGGCTGAATTCCGCATCTTTTGGCACCTTACTGAAGTGGGTCAGTGTTCAGTTGTACTTTTTACAGCAGACTGTATCAAGTACCTTGTGTTTTTCACGTACAAATGGTGTGGTTTTTCTACACGTAGATAAAGACATTGAGATTGTCTTGCACTTAGAAGTAAGGCAATTGCTGGGTGAGTTAAATGGGCTTAGCCCAAAGATTTCAGGTCTTCTGGGCTACAGAAGGGCACATAACTTATAGTCAAAAGTTGAATATAGTAATGACCAGTCGCGATTGTACAGAGTACAGTGTAGCCGATTTCAATTAACAAAAAGACCAGGCAAAAATGCAAAAGTGGAAAAACTGTTCCACTGCTGCTGGTAAGAGGCTAATCCGACGTATTTTGTGACGAGAAATCGAATGGTGCAAACCGCGTTGCTCTCCGACCAATACTTTTGGCTGTAGCGACAATTGAATGATCATTGATGTCATAATCACGTGCCCAGCAACGGCTCTTACTCCATGGAAACCAGGGAAATTTGCAATTTTTCAACAGCTGCCGATACCTGGCTCAATTCCGCATCTTTTGGCACCTTACTGAAGTGGGTCAGTGTTCAGTTGTACTTTTTACAGCAGACTGCATCAAGTACCTTGTGTTTTTTATGTACAAATGGTGTGGTTTTCTACACGTAGATAACGACATTGAGATTGTCTTCGACTTAGAAGTAAGACAATTGCTGGGTGAGGTAAATGGGCTATGGCCCAAAGATTTCAGGTCTTCTGGGCTACCGAAGGGCACATAACTTATAGTCAAAAGTTGAATATAGTAATGACCAGTCGCGATTGTACAGAGTACAGTGTAGCCGGTTTTCAATTAACAAAAAGACCAGGCAAAAATGCAAAAAGTGGAAAAAACTGTTCCAATGCTGCTGGTAAGAGGCTAATCCGACGTATTTTGTGACGAGAAATCGAATGGTGCAAACCGCGTTGCTCTCCGACCAATACTTTCGCTGTAGCGACAATTGAATGATCATTTATGCCATAATCACGTGCGTTGCAACGGCTCTTACTCCATGGAAACCAGGGAAATTTGCAATTTGTCAACAGCTGCCGATGCTGGCTCAATTCCGAATCTTTTGGCACCTTACTGAAGTGGGTCAGTGTTCAGTTGTACTTTTTACAGCAGACTGTATCAAGTACCTTGTGTTTTTCATGTACAAATGGTGTGGTTTTTCTACACGTAGATAACGACATTGAGATTGTCTTCGACTTAGAAGTAAGACAATTGCTGGGTGAGTTAAATGGGCTTGGCCCAAAGATTCAGGTCTTCTGGGCTACCGAAGGGCACATAACTTATAGTCAAAAGTTGAATATAGTAATGACCAGTCGCGATGGTACAGAGTACAGTTGTAGCCGATTTCAATTAACAAAAAGACCAGGCAAAAATGCAAAAGTGGAAAAACTGTTCCACTGCTGCTGGTAAGAGGCTAATCCGACGTATTTTGTGACGAGAAATCGAATGGTGCAATCCGCGTAGCTCTCCGACCAATACTTTTGGCTGTAGCGACAATTGAATGATCATTGATGTCATAATCACATGCCCAGCAACGGCTCTTACTCCATGGGAAACCAGGGAAATTTGCAATTTTTCAAAAGCTGCCGATACCTGGCTCAATTCCGCATCTTTTGGCACCTTACTGAAGTGGGTCAGTGTTCAGTTGTACTTTTTTACAGCAGACTGCATCAAGTACCTTGTGTTTTTTTATGTACAAATGGTATGGTTTTTCTACACGTAGATAACGACATTGAGATTGTCTTCGACTTAGAAGTAAGACAATTGCTGGGTGAGTTAAAATGGGCTTGGCCCAAAGATTTCAGGTCTTCTGGGCTACCGAAGGGCACATAACTTATAGTCAAAAGTTGAATATAGTAATGACCAGTCGCGATTCTACAGAGTACAGTGTAGCCGGTTTCAATTAACAAAAGACCAGGCAAAAATGCAAAAGTGGAAAAACTGTTCCAATGCTGCTGTAAGAGGCTAATCCGACGTATTTTTTGACGAGAAATCGAATGGTGCAAACCGCGTTGCTCTCCGACCAATACTTTTGGCCTGTAGCGACAATTGAATGATCATTTATGCCATAATCACGTGCGTTGCAACGGCTCTTACTCCATGGAAACCAGGGAAATTTGCAATTTGTCAACAGCTGCCGATGCCTGGCTCAATTCCGCATCTGTTGGCACCTTACTGAAGTGGGTCAGTGTTCAGTTGTACTTTTTACAGCAGACTGCATCAAGTACCTTGTGTTTTTTCATGTACAGATGGTGTGGTTTTTCTACACGTAGATAAAGACATTGTGATTGTCTTCCACTTAGAAGTAAGGCAATTGCTGGGTGAGTTAAATGGGCTTAGCCCAAAGATTTGACGTCTTCTGGGCTACCGAAGGGCACATAACTTATAGTCAAAAGTTGAATATAGTAATGACCAGTCGCGATTGTACAGAGTACAGTGTAGCCGGTTTCAATTAACAAAAAGACCAGGCAAAAATGCAAAAGTTGGAAAAATGTTCCAGTGCTGCTGGTAAGAGGCTAATCCTACGTATTTTGTGACGACAAATCGAATGGTGCAAACCGAGTTGCTCTCCGACCAATACTTTTGCCTGTAGTGACAACTGAATGATCATTGATGTCATAATCACGTGCCCAGCAACGGCTCTTATTCCATGGAAACCAGGGATATTTGCAATTTTTCAACAGCTGCCGATACCTGGCTCAATTCCAAATCTTTGGCATCTTACTGAAGTGGGTCAGTGTTCAGTTGTACTTTTACAGCAGACTGTATCAAGAACCTTGTGTTTTTTATGTACAAATGGTGTGGTTTTTCTACACGTAGATAAAGACATTGAGATTGTCCTGGACTTAGAAGTAAGACAATTGCTGGGTGAGTTAAATGGGCTTAGCCCAAAGATTTGACGTCTTCTGGGCTACCGAAGGGCACATAACTTGTAATCAAAAGTTAAATATAGTAATGACCAGTCGCGATTGTACAGAGTACAGTGTAGCGATTTCAATTAACTAAAAGACCAGGCAAAAATGCAAAAGTGGAAAAACTGTTCCAGTGCTGCTGGTAAGAGGCTAATCCGACGTATTTTGTGACGAGAAATCGAATGGTGCAAACCGCGTTGCTCTCCGACCAATACTTTTGGCTGTAGTGACAATTGAATAATCATTTATGTCATAATCACGTGCCCAGCAACGGCTCTTACTCCATGGAAACTAGGGAAATTTGCAATTTTTCAACAGCTGCCGATGCCTGGCTGAATTCCGCATCTTTTGGCACCTTACTGAAGTGGGTCAGTGTTTCAGTTGTACTTTTTACAGCAGACTGTATCAAGTACCTTGTGTTTTTCACGTACAAATGGTGTGGTTTTTCTACACGTAGATAAAGACATTGAGATTGTCTTGCACTTAGAAGTAAGGCAATTGCTGGGTGAGTTAAATGGGCTTAGCCCAAAGATTTCAGGTCTTCTGGGCTACCGAAGGGCACATAACTTATAGTCAAAAGTTGAATATAGTAATGACCAGTCGCGATTGTACAGAGTACAGTGTAGCCGATTTCAATTAACTAAAAGACCAGGTAAAAATGCAAAAGTGGAAAATCTGTTCCAGTGCTGCTGGTAAGAGGCTAATCCGACGTATTTTGTGACGAGAAATGCGATGGTGCAAACCGCGTTGCTCTGCGACCAATACTTTTGGCTGTAGTGACAATAGAATGATCATTTATGTCATAATCACGTGCCCAGCAACGGCTCTTACTCCATGGAAACCAGGGAAATTTGCAATTTTTAACAGCTGCCGATGCCTGGCCCAATTCCGCATCTTTTGGCACCTTATAAATGTGGGTCAGTGTTTAGTTGTACTTTTTACAGCAGACTGTATCAAGTACCTTGTGTTTTTTTATGTACAAATGGTGTAGTTTTTCTACACGTAGATAAAGACATTGAGATTGTCTTGCACTTAGAAGTAAGGCAATTGCTGGGTGAGTTAAATGGGCCTGGCCCAAAGATTTCAGGTCTTCTGGGCTACCGAAGGGCACATAACTTATAGTCAAAAGTTGAATATAGTAATGACCAGTCGCGATTGTACAGAGTACAGTGTAGCCGGTTTCAATTACAAAAAGACCAGGCAAAAATGCAAAAGTGGAAAAACTGTTCCAGTGCTGCTGGTAAGAGGCTAATCCGACGTATTTTGTGACGAGAAATCGAATGGTGCAAACCGCGTTGCTCTCCGACCATACTTTTGGCTGTAAGTGACAATTGAATAATCATTTATGTCATAATCACGTGCCCAGCAACGGCTCTTACTCCATGGAAACTAGGGAAATTTGCAATTTTTCAACAGCTGCCGATGCCCTGGCTGAATTCCGCATCTTTGGCACCTTATAAATGTGGGGTCAGTTGTTCAGTTGTACTTTTTACAGCAGACTGTATCAAGTACCTTGTGTTTTCATGTACAAATCGTGTGGTTTTTCTACACGTAGATAAAGACATTGAGATTGTCTTGCACTTAGAAGTAAGACAATTGCTGGGTGAGGGTAAATGGGCTTGGCCCAAAGATTTCAGGTCTTCTGGGCTACCGAAGGGCACATAACTTATAGTCAAAAGTTGAATATAGTAATGACCAGTCGCGATTGTACAGAGTACAGTGTAGCCGGTTTCAATTAACAAAAAGACCAGGCAAAAATGCAAAAGTGGAAAAACTGTTCCAATGCTGCTGGTAAGAGGCTAATCCGACGTATTTTTGACGAGAAATCGAATGGTGCAAACCGCGTTGCTCTCCGACCAATACTTTCGGCTGTAGCGACAAATTGAATGATCATTTATGCCATAATCACGTGCGTTGCAACGGCTCTTACTCCATGGAAAACCAGGGGAAATTTGCAATTTGTCAACAGCTGCCGATGCCTGGCTCAATTCCGAATCTTTTGGCACCTTACTGAAGTGGGTCAGTGTTCAGTTGTACTTTTTACAGCAGACTGTATCAAGTACCTTGTGTTTTTCATGTACAAATGGTGTGGTTTTTCTACACGTAGATAACGACATTGAGATTGTCTTCGACTTAGAAGTAAGACAATTGCTGGGTGAGTTAAATGGGCTTGGCCCAAAGATTTCAGGTCTTCTGGGCTACCGAAGGGCACATAACTTATAGTCAAAAGTTGAATATAGTAATGACCAGTCGCGATGGTACAGAGTACAGTGTAGCCGATTTCAATTAACAAAAAGACCAGGCAAAAATGCAAAAGTGGAAAAACTGTTCCACTGCTGCTGGTAAGAGGCTAATCCGACGTATTTTGTGACGAGAAATCGAATGTGCAAACCGCGTTGCTCTCCGACCAATACTTTTGGCTGTAGTGACAATTGAATAATCATTTATGTCATAATCACGTGCCCAGCAACGGCTCTTACTCCATGGAAACTAGGGAAATTTGCAATTTTTCAACAGCTGCCGATGCCTGGCTGAATTCCGCATCTTTTGGCACCTTACTGAAGTGGGTCAGTGTTCAGGTTGTACTTTTTACAGCAGACTGTATCAAGTACCTTGTGTTTTTCACGTACAAATGGTGTGGTTTTTCTACACGTAGATAAAGACATTGAGATTGTCTTGCACTTAGAAGTAAGGCAATTGCTGGGTGAGTTAAATGGGCTTAGCCCAAAGATTTCAGGTCTTCTGGGCTACCGAAGGGCACAATAACTTATAGTCAAAAGTTGAATATAGTAATGACCAGTCGCGATTGTACAGAGTACAGTGTAGCCGATTTCAATTAACTAAAAGACCAGGTAAAAATGCAAAAGGTGGAAAATCTGTTCCAGTGCTGCTGGTAAGAGGGCTAATCCGACGTATTTTGTGACGAGAAATCGAATGGTGCAAACCGCGTTGCTCTGCGACCAATACTTTTGGCTGTAGTGACAATAGAATGATCATTTATGTCATAATCACGTGCCCAGCAACGGGCTCTTACTCCATGGAAACCAGGGAAATTTGCAATTTTTTTAACAGCTGCCGATGCCTGGCCCAATTCCGCATCTTTTGGCACCTTATAAATGTGGGTCAGTGTTTAGTTGTACTTTTTACAGCAGGACTGTATCAAGTACCTTGTGTTTTTTATGTACAAATGGTGTGGTTTTTTCTACACGTAGATAAAGACATTGAGATTGTCTTGCACTTAGAAGTAAGGCAATTGCTGGGTGAGTAAATGGGCCTGGCCCAAGATTTCAGGTCTTCTGGGCTACCGAAGGGCACATAACTTATAGTCAAAAGTTGAATATAGTAATGACCAGTCGCGATTGTACAGAGTACAGTGTAGCCGGTTCAATTAACAAAAAGACCAGGCAAAAATGCAAAAGTGGAAAAACTGTTCCACTGCTGCTGGTAAGAGGCTAATCCGACGTATTTTGTGACGAGAAATCGAATGGTGCAAAACCGCGTTGCTCTCCGACCAATACTTTTGGCTGTAGTGACAATTGAATAATCATTTATGTCATAATCACGTGCAC
>NW_027018446.1:0-25721 GCF_032854445.1 Liolophura sinensis
TTGACAAAGTATTCTCAACGTTGCGCGCATATATCTTTCATAGCTACCAAGTGCCAGTAATGTTGATATGGTGGTTATGTGAACTTTGTGAAACGGGCCCCGAATATGTTTTACAGAAATTGTTGTGACGTGCCAAAAACACACAGCGGTTCACAATGTAATTGTGTGTATTTTAGGGTATAAAGAATTTTTAGAGTTTTAGAGTGAATCCTTGGTATGAAAATAATGAAAATTGTTTAAACTTTGGGTAGGTGACAGTTTTATCGATGAGAGTTTCCAGTCTTTGTTAAGAGGGTGCAATGTGTCAGATAGTCACGAGGCTCCACCGTCCCCAATATCACAGTTGGTAGAGCCTTGGGAGCGGTAGATCCAGGGTCAATCCTGGGTCGAGTCACACCTAAGACCTTAAAAGAGGAAGTTGTAACTTCCTCGCTTGGCGTTCAGAGTGAAGGGGACCGTACAACGACTGGTTGACCCATATCAGTATAATGGCTGGATTGGGGCGCTTTACTTGCCTTCGGTAAGACGTCTAAGCGACTGCAGCACTAGATAAGAGAGCGGTGGAAGTCCGTCCTGCAATAAGGAAGCACATTGCATGCACTCTAAGGATTAATTCGTTGCCATATGACTGAAAAATTGTTAAGTACGACGTTAAACCCCAATGACTGAAAAATTGTTAAGTACGACGTTAAACCCCAAGCACTCACTCACTCCAGGTGTATGTCTTCCCCTTGGAGTTGTGAGGTACTCATCCCAGCAGATGGCATAGGAAGGTCCACATTTTCCAAAACAAATTATGGTAGCTTTGTCACGGTTTGGACAAGGCTGAGACCAAGGTTGCTCAGTGGCTATTAGATGGCTGAGACTGACTTACACCTATAAACGGTAACATCGTTTATGGGAAATTAGCAGTGGCATAATGTCATGAAGAATAGTTCGATATCTGAAAAAGTCGGTGGTAAACTCCGATTTCCTCCACCCTCCACCCTGACAGCCGTCATAAAAAGTGATACTTTTTGACCATGGTGCCAAACACCAATCAGATAAATTAATAAACAGCTCCACAAGCGTTACATGACATTTGGCGCTCTAAACAAGGCGAGAGAGCGATAGCATGGAAATCAGGTGTATCCGTTGCTGCGTTGAACGTATTAAATCTCCTTAATCTACCTAAGCGGCGTTTCTTGATTTCTAATTTAACCATGGGTCTCAGAATACAAAAAAAAAGAATTGACGAACCTTGGTCTACGATTCCGTAAAAAGACATCTCGGTCACCTGAGGCTGAGGATCCGCAAAATCTTGTTAGCACCGCTTGGGAACGAAACCTCGACGACGTGACATGTAAACTTTAAGGCGTATTCACAAAGCCCCACGGGTCTGGTGCGTAATACCCACGGTGAGCTATCGCAATCACAAATATCACTTAAATCTGGTGCCTACATTTGTCATGAAATAATCCGGAGTTGTCATCTGCTCAAGGACTTTGTTCTGATTCCCAGATATCACCGGATATTGTGTTGCAATTTATGGTGCCGTTGATGGCGCTTCGTCTACTCTGATAACTGTGTATATTATATCAGAAACTGTGTAAACGGGCATCACATCTGTGATAGCATTCCTGATACATTACTAAGCGCCATTCGGGATAACAGCCAAAGCATATTTGTTGAAAAATCAAAACACGCTACTCTTTCCAAATTTAGCAAAACAACGTCAATATATTTTCATCTTTGAAAACGATTACTTTTCGTCACGTCATCCATGATATATCCGTGCCGTCAGCATTTCTCCATATATACATATACAAAAATCATGCAATTTTTTTTAATACGTGACAAGCACTTGTAAGTCTAAGTAATCACCAAACGTCAATCAGTTGTAAACCCCACCCCAATTAAATGATTTTTCCGAGACAAGTATTAGATGACCACTGACAGAAAGAATAAGTTACTCCAAAATCGACATCATTTTGCATCGACATGTCAGTGAGGTATGTCGGTGCTAACGCTTATCTGGTACATTGATGAAAGTCTCGTACATTATCATAGATAATAGGTGAATGTAACAAGTGCTCACATCTCGGTCGACTGTTCGAATCCAGCATTTCAATGTTCCGCTGTTGCCTGACGTCAGCAAGTTTGTCAGGTACGTGTTGAAGGGCGGTGGTTTACACCGAGTCGTGTTATCAACACATCAACTTGACCACGGCCCTAAAATTGACTGATTGTTGCATTTGGTATGCCCAGGAATTTCTCACTAATGAGATGACAGTTAGTTTTATGAATGGAAGAAACCGGAATGCCGGGATAAACCACCAAACTCCGTCACGTTGTTGGCGAACTTTTCCACGTGTGACTTACGGACTTGCACGTCAGATTGGTTGAGGTCTTCAGCAAAAATGAGGCTGTGCAAACGACCGCAAGAACGTCGTGCAACTTTTATTGTCACCAAACCCCATCAACTACCCGTCACCCCCACCACACAAACAGCGAGAGCGCCATCAAAATGCTGTGATATACATTTAGCGTAAAAAAGCCAGTCCAATAAATAAATAAATTCCCTTGCTTTTCATCATGTGTCAGATCACTTCAGAAAACTTTGATTAATATGAGAATGGAATGAAGCCGTAAGCGTCAGCCCTATCTCCCCATCTAGTAAATCCAACCAGGCATTCGATACAGTCTGCTGTGGTGTTCGCAATTCCTAATACCCCATTTCTTAGTTGCCCTACAGTCTATGGTTTAGAATAATGGCCAAAAATCTCGAGTGCTTTGAACTCAGAAAAAGGGACACAGCCTAAGGAAAAAAGTCAGCTGCTTTCAGATGGTTGCTTCAAATTGTACACTCGTTGCAAAATGAAATAGCCCCAAGTAACCGGTCATTCCTTTAAAGAACGTTCCGTGTAACCCTCGCATCCGTGTAACTTATAAACACTCCCAGGTACTACTGAATAATTTACAGCGCCTTACCCAATAAAATCACAGGGGAAGGCATGTTTTCTGGTCGATTGTATTTTTTTTTTGACGATGCTTCATGGCGATCGACTTACAACCATTTCACTAGCGACTGTTTGTGTCTCTGGTGCGGATACTGCTGAATACGTGACGTCGTTCACTGGCAAAGAGCTTCCGCAGTTCCCGGCGAAAGGATTTCCCGGATATGACGTAAATGAAGAAGTTCACACCGTAGTTGAGTTCCGATATGACCTCGAGGACGTCACCGTAAGGTTTCATGGCGTACAGGAATCTCGCTCCGTCCATCCCGCCTCTCTTCGTGACCACAAGAATAGTGAGGGTGAGAGCGATCAGCGGGAGAATCAAGACCACGTGCGTGAAGGAAATCACCAGCAGCATGAACGTCGTCTTGTGCTGCGGTCCTGAGCCGTGGGTCAGGCGCGTCGACGTGGTTGTTGTTGTTGTTGCCGTGGCGCTGTAGTCTCGCGTGGCTTTGCGAATCTCGTGAATTTTGTAGAGAATCAGTCCATTGCAGAGGAGCACAAGTAAAGTGGGCAACGTGAAAATTAAAGTGATCTGATATAAGAACGTATGCAGCTGGATGTAAATCAGATTGAAGTCGTCTCTGGCTCGACACAAACCATCGCTGTTCACCACCATCATTGGCCTGAACAGCTGCGTGCAGGACAACACGATCACCATGGAGACGATCAGCGTCACGCCCACTTTCTGGTTACAGAACGAAGTTTTCTTGAACGGAAAAAAGACGGCGACAATTCGTTCGAATGCCATGGCAACGATCAACCACGAGGACATGAGGTAACACAGGTGCTCACAGAACTTGTACGCTTTGCACGCGTTGTCCGGGAATCCAAGGAACAGACTAGGCATCCCCATGTGCTGCCTGAGCTCGTCCGCCATGAGGATCTCACGTCCAATCAGCGTCAGGCTGTCAAACACGGCTAGGGAGCACAGGTAATGGCTGTAAGACTTGTTGCGGAGAGCCTTGGACTTCATAACGATGAAAGACATGGAATTACCCACAATTCCCACCACGGCAATGATTGGCGTCAGGATCTGTTTTATCCACCATCCCCACATCTGAACTTCCGGTAGTGGAAGATATCCTGGAAGGAGACCAAATAGAAAGAGAGCCATCATCAGCGAGAGCAGTCACAAATATATTTATTTATTTATTTGATTGGTGTTTTACGCCGTACTCATGAATATTTCACTTATACAAGGGCGACCAGCATTATGGGAGGAAATCGGGCTGGGCCCGGGGGAAACTCATGACCATCCGCAAGTTGCTGCAAGACCTTTCCACTTACGGCCGGAGTCACAAGGGAAACAATACATTTCTGAATCATGGATAGAAATGTTTCTATAAGCAAAAATGTCTAAAGTAGAATAGAGAGGAAGTAAAATATGATCATCTCGATGTTAATAAATCATCAAAACAACGCCGTCATATACAGTACCCATGGTTTGTTTGGCGTTTACATTTATAGTCGGTTTTGCAAGTTATTTCAATCATACTTCATAGGAATGTTTCTTTGTAGTAGATCATTGGCGATGTCGCCATATTTATAGCACTGTCCCACTGGAATGAGTGAGTGAGTGAGTGCTTGGCGTTTAACGTCGTACTCAACAATTTTTCAGTTATATGACGACGAAGAAATCCTTAGGGTGCATGTACGTGTAATGTGCCTCCTTGTTGGGGGATGGATTTCCACCGCTCTTTTATTTAGTACTGTATATACCTGTAGTTTGAATACCCGTACTGTACCTACATGGAGTTTGAATACCCGTACTTTACCTACATGGAGTTTGAATACCCGCACTGCCGTTGTTTACCTGTAGTTTGAATACCCGTACTGTATATACCTGTAGTTTGAATAGCCGTACTGTTTATACCTGTAGTTTGAATAGCCGTACTGTTTATACGTGGAGTTTGAATGCCCGCACTGTATATACCTGTAGTTTGAATACCCGTAATGTATATACCTGTAGTTTGAATACCCGCACTGTATATACCTGTAGTTTGAATAGCTGTAGGCCTACTGTTTACACGTGGAGTTTGAATAGCCGTACTGTATATACCTGTAGTTTGAATACCCGCACTGTATATACCTGTAGTTTGAATACCCGCACTGTTCCTACCTGTAGTTTGAATACCCGCACTGCCGTTGTTTACCTGTAGTTTGAATAGCCGTACTGTTTATACCTGTAGTTTGAATAGCTGTACTGTTTACACGTGGAGTTTGAATACCCTATAAGCTGTTAGAAGAATAATCAACGAGGTCTTCCTCAACATATACATGTACTTGTATGAGGAATTCAAATCTCCTTACGATATTGTATTCTTACGCACATGTATACAAATTAATTTCTAAATACGTTGTGGGCCAAAGGCCATAGATTTATTTATTTATTTGGCGTTATCAAGATTATTTCGCTAATACCATAGCAGTGAGAACGACAAAGTGGTCGTCATATCATTACGTGAACTTCATCCAAGACCACGTGAACGGCACTGTCGGCGATGTAAATCCCTTATTATTGCCGATAAGAGTGGTGTCGGCGCTGTGGATCCCTTAGCACTGCCGATAACAGCGGTGACGGAGTCAAAATCCCACAAAATTCCTGCCTGAGGGTGGAATTAAAACAACTGTCATATGTCCAAGCTACTGACAATCACTTTAGCCACGTGACCTTGACCTGCCCATCAAAGGTCACGTAATAAAGGCTACTGTATTAGCAAAGCGGAGATTACATGTTGTGAATAAATGAGTGCTTGGGGTTTTACGTCGTACTTGGGAATTTTTCCGTCAGGTGACGGCGAAGGAATCCTTAAAATGCGTATAATGTGCCTCCTTGTTGCAGGACGGATTTCCACCGCTCTTTTTTTTTCGTACTTCTTCAGTGAGACAACTTACAGAGGGCAAGCAAGCGATTTTAGTCGATATCCACATATCGCAAGAAATAGACTAGCCAGTAAAATAGAATACTAAATCGCACGAGCACGGTGCTCGTCTGAGGGGTTAAGGTGCTTGCCTTTAAGCTGGCAGGACACAAGAGTGCATGAGTTCAAACCTGTCTACGGACCAGGGATCTGTAGATTCCCCTGCTCTTACTGTTCGCCTTACTCTCAAGAAGCCGTCGACGACGCTCGTTTGGAAATTTGCACTGTCTAACGTCGTTTGAAGACCACGTGCCTCCCCCGTGCAGCGTGCATATCTGTACGTCACAAATGGTAAATTGCCTCCCCCCGTTCAGCGTGCATATCTGTACGTCACACGTAGTAACTTGCCTCCCCCAGTGCAGCGTGCATATCTGTACGTCACATGTGGTAACATGCCTCCCCCAGTGCAGCGCGCATGTCTGTACGTGAAGCGTGGTAACTTGCCTCCCCCAGTGCAGCGTGCATATCTGTACGTCACACGTGGTAGTTTGTCTCCCGCAGTGCAGCATGCATATCTGTACGTCACACGTGGTAACTGACAAAGGTCATGTCATCGTGACGGTCTTGAGCATTTCGTCAACCAACAATAGAACCAAACAGATAAATTACAAAATTTAAAACTGGTTCAGACAAACATATAAAAGATGTACGCCAGATAACATGTTTGGTGTTGGTAAAGTGTCTGCCTTTACGGCACGACGTTCCTCAGAGGCATCCGTTACAAATTAACTTGAGAAAAGACCTGATATAATTAGAGACGATGTCGAGATCTGAGCTGAATAATGTTTAAATGATGACTACGCTTAAGGGTTGTCCTAAGAAAGTACCTGGTCGTATGTGTGGTCCCTTTGCTTTGTTTTAATATAAATTTCAGTAACATCCCTTTATGTTTTTTAAAATTCTACTTAAGCCATAGTGCCAGGGGGTTTATAATTTGCTACTTTTCAAGCACATACATGAACAATTAGAATAAAACCGTGACTGAGGTAAACTGACAAGAGGCTGCATTTCATCAGTGAAGTGTGATCATTTGCCGGCTATCACACTCTTGTCTTCGCTCTGGTTTTACTCTCCAAGTTGTAAGTCTTTTATTACATTTTATTGTTTGGTACAAAATATACTTTGGATGCACAAATATTCGAGCTGAACGACAGATGGTTGTCCAAAAACTGATAAAAGGCTTAAAAACTCTGCTTTTCCTGAGGGGCATTAACTCGTCTCTGCTGTGTACTTTGTGAGGCTTAGGTAAAGGTGACTGAAAACCGGGAGGAAATGTCAAGTTATTTGGCAGTTATAAATCGGCCAGAGGCGCACATTTTAACCTCTTGGCCCACGGTGATGGTGTGTGTGGTGGAGGGGGAGGGTGGGCTCGAGGGGTCGGGTAACTACTTGTCAGTCCTCCACTCTAGACAAATATTTGGTAATGAAATCTACCCTGGGGCAAAAGCAGAGTCCCAGCTTCCCCCAATAATAAAGAAAAGCACTATAAATGCTGGATGAATGACTTTTAAACACTGTGTAGGAAATTAGGTCCAGATTTATTATTATTTTTTTGCAGATTTTTTTCATATCGATAAAATGCATTTACAACACTGGCCTTGTCTGATCGTACTGTGACCAGCGCCACTTTTTTTGCATGTATTTGCCACTTCGCATTAAAAATGCCAAAAATGCCATGTATGGAACATTGGAACAAATTATTATTCACAAAAACATATGGACTGATAGGATACTATGTTTTAAAGGCATTTTACACAGATGGCAAAATCTTTATATAAAAATCTACAAATAGATCTACTTTTCTGGAGGGTAATTCATGGCTTTTCACATCGAATAAACTTCATTTTCGTATTTTCTTTGTCGTTAAGCAAAACATTCATTTACAGTTACGATTTCTCAAACTTCGCGGCCTTAAAAAGTTCAAGGGTTCGGCCAGCACATTGATAGTTAGGGTTAGCGATCAACGCATGCAAGGGGGAAAACAATGACAATACACGTCTTCCATCTGGGAAATGGTTGGCAGAAAGATTGACTGATCTTTTTGCATTGATCATTTTATTGATCTTGATCGCAGAGTTAGGAGAGGTTGTTTGAATGTGGCACAAGATAAGGTTCAATGCTATCATTATTGCAATACTGCGCCTCTATAAATGTCCTCAGCCACCGACTGTAATGATGGCCGCAGCTCTGTTATCGAAATATTCCTGAGTAGGGCGTAAATCACCAACCAGATATGTAACCAAATGCCCTCAGTGGGCTCATTAAACCTAATATATGAGGAGGGGATCATGGCCCCCGGGATAAGAGCTAAGAGGTGTATATTATTATAGCTGCGAATGGTTCGTGAGATGTTTAATCAGACGTCCCTACCTAATCCTCAATACCTCTATAGCTAATAAAAATGAATAATTACACGACGTAACGCTTTGCGCTCAGCACTGACAAGTTAAAACAGGACTTGCTGGCTCGGTGTCAGTGTAATGTGACAGGGTGAAGTGTCATGTCTGTTGTCTTGGGCATGGTATTTAACTGAGGGCAACACTTTGATGATATGAACTCGCCCTGCTGCAAGAAGAGACAGTATATGTTCAAACACTTAATGACTCCTCGTCGTCCTATGACTGAGAAATTGTTCGAAGTAAGACATTAAAGCTCTTATAATAGGATATAATGCAACATTGACAACATTTTAAGCTGTGTGATGATGGAAAATGCTAGAACCATTAAACAGCTTTTTATGTAATTTAATTATACCATCTCCAGAGATGCTGTCAAACGACTTAAAATCAAAGTCGTGCTTCCCACATAGGGCATCGCATGAGACACGTGTGGACACTTGACACTTTGCCGCCAACAAAATTATCAAAGTTTTGGAGAAGAACGTCCTCTCAGATTCATATAGTCTAAAACGTTATCATTTTTTTTGCCAAATTCACCTGGTATTAAATGACTTGAATTAAATATTCTCCTTCCCATGTACATTCGTAGTAAATGCATCAACGATGGTTTTCATCATATGCAGTTGTACCTTCCCTTGTACGCGTGTATTTCAGAAAGGCTTATCAGATGCTGTGCAAAAACCAAACTTTCAAATGGCAAGCTAGGCCTAATCCAACAAGCTGGAATACATGCCATACCAGATGTTGTACGTAACATTTTTTCAGTCATATGACAACGAGGAATCATAAAATGTATGTACATACATATATTGTGTTTTCTTGTGGCAAGGCGAGTGCATACCGCCAAAGTGCTGCTGCCACAAGTATCATATCATGACACCAGACACAACACTCCATCCAGTGACGTTGTACAGACACCGAGCCAACCAGCCCTGCTTTCGTTCTCCATCCCTTCAGTGCTGAGCACCAAGCGAGGCAGCAGGAATTACCATTTTTTATAATCTTTGGTATGATCCAGGTTTGATCCCGGGTTTCGTCTATCGTTCGAGGAAGGCCAATTGTCCTGCACCAATATTGTGTGTGTATCTGTGTGTCACCCGTGGGAAGTTTGTCAGTGACTTGCCAAAGGCTGGTGGTTTTCCTTTGATAATCCAGTTTCTTCCATCAATAAGTCTGACAACAATCGTGTAAGTGAAAACGAATTTGAGTATGGCTTTAACCCACAGTCATGGCAAGTGATTTACAGAAAAATGGAGTAGTAACCAGTAGGATAACCACGCGCCATACTTATCATACGTCAGAAATTTAAACACAGCTACAATAACAATTTTTGCTCCAGAATGTTTAAAATTTATACACTGATTTTTTCCTGTAGAACAATGTACCAACCACAATTTGATTTCTGTCCTGAGTTTTGGCTTTTAAATCACTTGCCGTTTACGACTGAAGTCGACTTGATAAATAGGCCTACGAGCCGGGCACTTAAGACATTACCTCGCAATTGCGGACAACTAGATCGTAGCTTAAGAGGGCGTAGCGCAAGTGGACCCAAGAGGAGACGTAAATAATACGGTACATGTGGCCTCGATACGTTAAGCCAAATCCACAGACAGGTTCCAAACTTTTGGTAGCGATACTCTATCCTAAATCTTGTCCCCGTGTAAAAAGCTGATGGTCCCGGTATCTGATAACCCCAGGCCTTAATTTATGTATGGAAGTGACTAAACTTCTATAGTCTCGCTAGATTTATAAATCAAATGAAACTGTATCGTTTCCCTCGATATACCATACAACGTGACGGCCGGAGGAAGATAAGTGAAAATCGTGTGACACCGATGCCGGAATTTAGATCCCCTTCTTGACAACACATGGAATATACGACTTCGGGGGTTGCGTCCCTTGGCAGATATCGTTATCCGCTGAAGTCAGAAGATTTTTTTTCACGCCCATCGTTAAGCCTACAACTGTGGGATATTCTTTGAAGAACTGATCAGAACTGACAAAGGTACGATTCCTCCTGATAGATATACGTAATCGTGGAGATCGGCGCCAGACAAGGTATTAGTGATAGACAATAGCGGGCGTCTTTCCCCGGGGTTCATTCATCCACGCTCTGTTTCCATGACGCCCGACTCCATCAATGGGGCTGGTCGTGACTCCTCAAGGGTTTTTCTTTGTCTGAACGCCGACAAAATTTGCCTTAGCCATTAGCACACATATCTTTATGGAATTCTTATTTACTACATCAGCTAAATTAAAATTCCGTGAGCAGAAATCAACGGAGCCGGCTTTTCATGCTGGTTTTGATTTTTGGTCTTTCGTACTGTTTGCCATGGAATGTCCGCGTTCATTTCACGTTGAGAATTTTCTTCCGAACGAAGTGTCAGAATATCAAAACTGGTGTTCAACTAGTACGAAACAAAGCCTAATGACAAAATCATGTTTCATAAACATGGGTGGTGCCCCGGCTATTCTCGCTAGAAACAACGTGATTGGTGTTAAATGCGGTACTCATGACTTCTGTACTCGGTCAGCTTTATGGTTGTAGGAAACCGGAGTACTCGTGGGAAACCGGAGTGCCCAGGGGAAACCGGAGTGCCCGGGGGGAAAACCGGAGTACCCAGGGAAAACTGGAGTACCCGGGGAAAACCGGAGTACACGGAGAAAACCTTCCCTCCCAGCCACATATCTGACAAACCGCTCGACCTCAAGCCGCGGGTGAAACATCAAAAGCTGTTTTCGAACATGCAATCTCATTGGTCGATGTCTTGATGATCGCAGCACACAAGCGCCATGAACAGCTGAGCCTGCGAGTCCCAAGTCATTATTTAATGCCGTGTCCAAAAAACGCTTACACACACTCCTCCTCGCCAGTGTAGCTATAGGTCAGGATATCACACGTACCTGGCGCGCAGTGCCGTGGTTTATTTCCAGAAGTCTGGCTTACCGGAGCGATAAACATGCTAGCCGTGATATAAAAGAATAACTTTTGAGTATAAATACGGTTTATTTCTTTATTTTATTGGCCTTTTACTTATACGACGGCATCCACCATTATGGTGGGAAGAAACCGGGCTCTGGGTTTGGGTAAGGTATTACAAACCAATCAAATAAAGAAATTAATTAACTACCTAAAAATAGAAAGAGTCAACAGTTTTCAACGGTGTTAAAAAAGATTCCGGTCTGTAACATCCACGGTGTCGAGCATGCCATCTCAACACGCAATTCATATTAATTATTTAGGTTTAAACATTTCAATATTCCCTGCTTAAAATCAAGATACATGTAATAGCTCAATAAATAATCTCAGTTCAGTTTTTGTGCGGATATTTTTTAGCCTACGCGATAGCAACCGCCTCAAGCTTTACCGCTGACATGTCATACATTACCAACACGCAAAACATAAAAAGCATAATCCACAACACCTAATCCTTAGCACCTAATCCGTAGCATGCGACCCGCGGCAGGAGATCGGAGCAAATCGCGCACGAATGGTGTTGTCCTCGTGCTGCGGGCATAGACAAGCTTGTGGTGTCTGCCAATAAAAGCTAAACATGTACAGAGTTCTTAAATATCGGAAGTATAGAAAATGCTTAGAAACTATGTATAAATTTTTATAGAGAATATCCAAAAGGACGCCATGCGTGTTGTCACGAGTGTAGCTGAAAGCGTTGTATCTAACCCAGAATCTGGCATATAGATGCATAAACTCAAAGTCATATCAATGATGCACTGAGCAATGTATGTAAAAATAAACTACCACCATGCACCAACATATCAGAGTAGCCGCACCAAATCAGAACAACAAACCACTAGCAAGCTTCTAAGAAAAACAGCCAGCTTTATCTCACCATAATGCCGACCCCACCGTTCTATAAGTCAAATATTTTCAGTACGTCGTAAAACAACAATCAGATAAAGAAAAAAAAATATTTCATCGCTTAGACAAACTAGCACACCAGGACGGTTACTGAGACAATCTAGACCATCAGGACGGTCACTGAGACAACCTAGCACATCGGGACGGTCACTGAGACAACCTAGCACATCGGGACGGTCACTGAGACAACCTAGCACATCGGGACGGTAACTGAGACAACCTAGCACATCAGGACGGTCACTGAGACAAACTAACACATCAGGACGGTTACTGAGACAATCTAGACCATCAGGACGGTCACTGAGACAACCTAACACATCAGGACAGTTACTGAGACAATCTAGGCCATCAGGAAGGTCACTGAGACAACCTAGCACATCAGGACGGTCACTGAGACAACCTAGCACATCAGGACGGTCACTGAGACAACCTACACATCTGGACGGTCACTGAAACAACCTAGCACATCAGGACGGTCACTGAGACAACCTAGCACATCAGGACGGTCACTGAGGCAACCTAGCACATCAGGACGGTCACTGAGACAACCTAGCACATCAGGACGGTCACTGAGACAACCTAGCACATCAGGACGGTTACTGAGACAACCTAGCACATCGGGACGGTCACTGAGACAACCTAGCACATCAGGACGGTCACTGAGACAACCTAGCACATCGGGACGATCACTGAGACAACCTAGCACATCAGGACGGTCACTGAGACAACCTAGCACATCAGGACGGTCACTGAGACAACCTAGCACATCGGGACGGTCACTGAGACAACCTAGCACATCAGGACGGTCACTGAGACAAACTAACACGACAGGACGGTTACTGAGACAATCTAGACCATCAGGACGGTCACTGAGACAACCTAGCACATCAGGACAGTTACTGAGACAATCTAGACCATCAGGACGGTCACTGAGACAGCCTAGCACATCAGGACGGTCACTGAGACAACCTAGCACATGGGGACGATCACTGAGACAACCTAGCACATGGGCTACATTTATGATACATCTCTGTGAGTATGTACATGCGTGCATTGGCATTTCGGGTGTGTCTGGTATTTTGAGTGTGTCTGATAATTGTGATTTCACAATTGTGATTTCCAGTATTTCAGATACATGTATGCCTTCGCCAGGTGAAGTTAGATCCATGGACCGCTTATGGTTTTTGACATGAATTAATTCGTCATGAATCTATTGGCAATGAGTTTATTCGTCATCTGTCTATTCATCGTTTCCGCCATTTATGTCACACCTGTAAACCACAAAGGGCCGCTCCAAATCAGTATTCGGAAAACCCATGTTCAGTGCAACTTAAACCACCCGTTTTCAAAGGAATATATGTTAAAACTAATACACAAATACTAACAACAGCAAACAGTAAACAGTTTTCGGTTATGCAGAGAAAAGAGTCGATACTCTACACGCAACTCAAAACTTAAATTGGTAACTAAAGGGTCCACTTGCCAGGTAGGCATCTCAACTGGATTTCGATTGCAGCTGTTCATAAAGTCACCAAGTTGATGCAATAGATGATGAAAAATGATAACATTCAAAATCAAACCAAAAGGAGACGAGGAGCTTTTAAAATTAGCCAAAAGAAACAACAAAAAAAAAAAAAAAAAATAGAAACGGAGAAAGGAAACAACAACAAAAAAAGTCCTATCAGTTAGATTCGAAAGAAAAACAAACATCCTGCAGAGCTTCCGTACGATCTCAGTATGTTTGAAATATCTTTAAATATTTCATTATTTAATTACACCATCGCCTGGCGACGTTGTCGAGTAAATGAAAAATAGAGTCAACCCCATACAGTATCAGCAACGTATATAAGTTGCCGATAGGGACATATTGGGCGCCATACAGAACACATTTTAGGCCTGTGTCAGAATAGAGATCAAAATCATTTCAGACGAAAAAGACTCTATTCCGTTCACCGGGTCCACACAGCAGAGCTTCTGATTTATCCCCTTCTGCGCCAAGAGGGCTGAGGTTCTATACTTTTCATCTCGGGCCTCCCGGAAGGGGCCTTGTTTTTTAATTATATGCATCTACACGGCCCTGATGATGCATGCTAGATGGCAGGCTGATGGCTTCTGGGCACATAGTTGGGGAATGTTAACCAGTCTCTGTATAAACGGTGTGTGTACACAAACAGCTCTTTTCTACAGGGTGTCTTGACATCGGTTTTTCAGGCTAAAAACAAATGCTGTAAAGTGTCTTACTCCCATATGAGAAAATTTTGCCCACTCTGATTTCCATTTCCTGATTAAATGTCCTGTGTAAAACTGCCATTAGTAGTAAGCTTGACATGGCTTCCACAAACATAAACGTACGTCACAAATGCATAACACAGGCCTTGTGGGATTCCATAGATCAAATCAAAAGGCTTTGCCCAAAAGTGCAAGCTAATAGCAAATGGTGTGTTTTTTTATAGCGACGGTTGTTCGCCCTACACAATGCATATTTGCAAAGATAAACACTCCTCTTTAGACTGTGAGTTAACACTGAGTTGCGTGATTATATCAGCACGGTGCTGTAAAGTTGCTGCATGGTCAGGCGTTTTATCGCAGTCATATGCTGTAGAGGTACAAAAACACTGAAATATACTACCCAGATAATGTAAAGTTGCACCAGAAATGAGCAAAAGCAATTATACTGACGCGCGAATGAAAATATATATATATGACATTTGATTCCTGAAGAATGACTTTATAATGTTTCCCAAAACACAAAAGCGATTTTGGGTGCAAATGGATTCTATTTTATCACTCATTATGTTTAAATGTGGTGATGCCATGTATAGTTCCTTTTTATCACCAAGAGAAATTGACGAAAAAGAAAAAAAAGAAGAAAAATGTAAGTGACAAGAATTAACTGCTTCGAGAACTATAACTAAGAGATAAGCATTGTAAGTGCGTACACAGTTTAACGTCGTATTCCGCGCGATTTCGGTCGCATGGCTCCTCTTTACAGATTACCGATCCTCAAGCATAAAGTGACAGTGTTGTCTCAGTGAAAGGCGGTGCTTCACAGGAACGCTAAACGTCAATGGAACATCAAACTTTACTGTAACGCCAAACCCCACTGGAGCGCTGTGGCTCTCTCAAACGCCAGGCCTCTAGATCGGCAAACCTCACAAGAACACCAAATTTCCAGATTGTCAGACCTCACAGGTACGCCTCACCTCACTGGAATGCCAAATGTTGCTGGAGCGCCAAGTCTCTAGAGCGCCAAACCTCACGGGAACGCCAAATCTTGCTGGCATCCTAAACCCCACTGGCCCCTCAAACCACCACTGGAACGCCAAGTCTCGCTGGAACGCCTTAGCCTACCACAATTTAAACTCCACACAAGGTATAAGAGCACAGGAACCAAGTACAGATAAATGTTGGAGACTGCGATCCACACGGTGAGACAGAAAGGCATCAACCCGTCGGTGAATCAATCAATTGTGCACTCAGGACTGATCCTGGCGCGCCTCTCTCAGCGCAGGGCCATCTGAGATTTCCGGGAGACTATTAACTGAGTGTCCACATCGACTGATCGTTTAACCGTGTCTTGTCCGGGGTACTGGGAAGGAGACAAAGGCTACCGATTAAGGCGGGTTCACTTAGTAACGATTAACAATTATCAATTATCAGCAGAAAATGGCTATCGAGACTATGTCGTCTACTCCCCGCTTCTGGCTCTGCCGAAGACGTCAGCTAAAGATGATTAGATCTGTGTGTAGCGATTGCACACATACTACTCAGCAGATTCCTGAACTACAGAGATAAGTATTACCTGTGTATTTTCTCTGGGACAAATATCAGACATCACTACTGGCCCAGATAGTCTTCTCTCTCTGTCTACCCCTCCCACCCCCTACCTCCATCACACCCCACTGCCCCACTCAAGTTCCTCATTTAGAGTGCTGGTTTATTCCAGGCACTTTGGGCTTACTCAACCCATGATCCCTATCTCCGTGGCATCAGCGCATGAACTATTTCTGAGCACGAAATATGCATATCAAATAAATATGACGTTTTCCAGTTGTGACATAACACCACTTCACGGCACAGGACGAATTAGTCTAACATCTGCCAATATGGCAGTGATCGTCTTTAGGTCAAAGTACCGATATAGAACAAAATTTTTTTTTTGCAGTATTGGGAAACCACACCCACCAATTGAGATATTATTGATCTCATGATTTTAGAGATCAATCTAATCTTTTTTTAATTAGTTTTCTATATTATATATACGTGTACCACCCCATGTTAAAATTGGTGGATTGGCCCTTCGGTGGCAGATTGGCGCATGCGTGGCTGTATAATCCCAAAAATCGACAACTCGATCTGTTGTCGTAAGGTATTTTCTCGAAACCCACGCATTGATCTTGTTAGAAAGCATCATCACCATCTAAATATCTGATAAGTGAGACGTTGTTGTCTTTCTTATTCCAGCAAAAAAGCTATACGTCTCTGGAATCTGCACAAATGCTGTAATTATCTTCAATCATAAAACTCACTAAACCATGCGGCATTTCAGATGGAAAAACGACATCATCCAATGTATTTTTTTCTTTGTTTTTTCTTTTTGATCTATATTTCTTTGTTTTTTTTCTTTAGAAATTCGGTTCTAATTTCTATCGAACACTCTTGACGGTAGAAACTGCTGGAAGTTTCTTGGGTTCTTAATGCTGGGTATTGTACCTTTTTTAAAATCACCATGACCAAAGGCGACAACGATTTCTTCTTATAAGAAAAACAAAACCAAAAAACAAAAACCAAAAAAAAACGGAGCAAAACAAAAAAAAACAAAATAAAAAAACGCTACCCTTCCCCTCCCCCTGCAAAGCCCTACTACCTCAGTTCTCCTCCACCTCAGTTCTCCTCCATTTTCAAGAGAAAATATTTAAGGAAAAAAAGAAAAAAAACTAAGACGCTGAATGTCCTTACCTTTTCCTTTTTTATTCACTAATCAGGGGACTAAGATAAATCTGACATTATCATCCATTCTTTCACTTCCACTCGTGTTTTTTATATTAGTTTATTTTTTTATAACTGGTAATTAAGGCGGCATCCAAAGTAATGGAAGGAACACAATCTGCGGCCCAATGTGCCTGGGACTAATGAACATCTGGCAGGTGCTATATTACATCGCTGGACCTGCTAGGGCGCTATGACGTCACACCATGTCATTGGGTGAGAATATCGCTTCTGTATCCAGTGCCCTGCTGATTCGTCAATTATTGCCTCGCCTACGGTTGACTGCTGCCATGAGATTCGCATTTTTATGTAACTTAATTATACCATCTCCAGAGACGCTGTCAAACGACTTAAAATCAAAGTCGTGCTTCCCACATAGGGCATGGCATGAGACACGCGTGGACACTTGACGCTTTGCCGACAACAAAATTATCAAAGTTTTGGAGGAGAACGTCCTCTCAGATTCATATAGTCTAAAACATTATCATTTTTTTTTTTGCCAAATTCACCTGGTATTAAATGACTTCAATTAAATATTCTCTTTCCCATGTACATTCGTAGTAAATGCATCAACGATGGTTTTCACCATATGCAGTTGTACCTTCCCTTGTACGCGTGTATTTCAGAAAGGCTTATCAGATGCTGTGCAAAAACCAAACTTTGAAATGGCAAGCTAGGCCCAACCCAACAAGCTGGAATACATGCCATACCAGATGTTGTACGCAACATTTTGTCAGTCATATGACAACGAGGAATGATGAAATGTATGTACATACATATATTGTGTTTTCTTGTGGCAAGGCGAGTGCATGCCGCCAAAGTGCTGCCGCCACAAGTAGTATTTTGAAGTTCAAAATTTAAACACAGCTACAATAACAATTTTTGCTCCAGAATGTTTAAAATTTATACACTGATTTTTTCCTGCAGAACAATGTACCAGCCACAATTTGATTTCTGTCCTGAGTTTTGGCTTTTAAATCACTTGCCGTTTACGACTGAAGTCGACTTGATAAATACGAGCCGGGCACTTAAGACATTACCTCGCAATTGCGGACAACTAGATCGTAGCTTAAGAGGGCGTAGCGCAAGTGGACCCAAGAGGAGACGTAAATAATACGATACATGTGGCCTGGATACGTTAAGCCAAATCCACAGACAGGTTCCAAACTTTTGGTAGCGATACTCTATCCTAAATCTTGTCCCCCGTGTAAAAAGCTGATGGCCCCGGTATCTGATAACCCCTGGCCTTAATCTATGTATGGAAGTGACTAAACTTCTATAGTCTCGCTAGATTTATAAATCAAATGAAACTGTATCGTTTCCCTCGATATACCATACAACGTGACGGCCGGAGGAAGATAAGTGAAAATCGTGTGACACCGATGCCGGAATTCAAATCCCCTTGTTGACAACACATGGAATATACGACTTCGGGGGTTGCGTCCCTTGGCAGATATCGTTATCCGCTAAAGTCAGAAGATTATTTTTCACGCCCATCGTTAAGCCTACAACTGTGGGATATTCTTTGAAGAACTGATCAGAACTGACAAAGGTACGATTCCTCCTGATAGATATACGTCCGCGCGGAGATCGGCGCCAGACAAGGTATTAGTGATAGACAATAGCGGGTGTCTTTCCCCGGGGTTCATTCATCCACGCTCTGTTTCCATGACGCCCGACTCCATCAATGGGGCTGGTCGTGACTCCTCAAGGGTTTTTCTTTGTCTGAACGCCGACAAAATTTGCCTTAGCCATTAGCACACATATCTTTATGGAATTCTTATTTACTACATCAGCTAAATTAAAATTCCGTGAGCAGAAATCAACGGAGCCGGCTTTTCATGCTGGTTTTGATTTTTGGTCTTTCGTACTGTTTGCCATGGAATGTCCGCGTTCATTTCACGTTGAGAATTTTCTTCCGAACTAAGTTTCAGAATATGAAAACTGGTGTTCAACTAGTACAAGCCTAATGACAAAATCATGTTTCATAAACATGGGTGGTGCCCCGGCTATTCTCGCTAGAAACAACGTGATTGGTGTTAAATGCGGTACTCATGACTTTTGTACTCGGTCAGCTTTATGGTTGTAGGAAACCGGAGTACTTGTGGGAAACCGGAGTGCCCAGGTGAAACCGGACTACCCGGGGGAAAACGGAGTACCCAGGGGAAACCGGAGTGCCCGGGGGAAACCGGAGTGCCCGGGGGGAAAACCGGAGTACCCGGCGAAAACCGGAGTACACGGAGAAAACCTTCGCTCCCAGCCACATATCTGACAAACGGCTCGACCTCAAGCCGCGGGTAAAACATCAAAAGCTTTTTTCTAACATGCAATCTCATTGGTCGATGTCTTGATGATCGCAGCACACAAGCGCCATAAACAGCTGAGCCTGCGAGTCCCAAGTCATTATTTAATGCCGTGTCCAAAAAACGCTTACACACACTCCTCCTCGCCAGTGTAGCTATAGGTCAGGATATCACAAAAGAATAACTTTTGAGTATAAATACGGTTTATTTCTTTATTTTATTGCCCTTTTACTTATACGACGGCATCCACCATTATGGTGGGAAGAAACCGGGCTCTGGGTTTGGGTAAGGTATTGCAAACCAATCAAATAAAGAAATTAATTAACTACCTAAAAATAGAAAGAGTCAACAGTTTTCAACGGTGTTAAAAAAGATTCCGGTCTGTAACATCCACGGTGTCGAGCATGCCATCTCAACACGCAATTCATATTAATTATTTAGGTTTAAACATTTCAATATTCCCTGCTTAAAATCAAGATACATGTAATAGCTCAATAAATAATCTCAGTTCAGTTTTTGTGCGGATATTTTTTAGCCTACGCGATAGCAACCGCCTCAAGCTTTACCGCTGACATGTCATACATTACCAACACGCAAAACATAAAAAGCATAATCCACAACACCTAATCCTTAGCACCTAATCCGTAGCATGCGACCCGCGGCAGGAGATCGGAGCAAATCGCGCACGAATGGTGTTGTCCTCGTGCTGCGGGCATAGACAAGCTTGTGGTGTCTGCCAATAAAAGCTAAACATGTACAGAGTTCTTAAATATCGGAAGTATAGAAAATGCTTAGAAACTATGTATAAATTTTTATAGAGAATATCCAAAAGAACGCTCTGGGTGTTGTCACGAGTGTAGCTGAAAGCGTTGTATCTAACCCAGAATCTGGTTTCATATAGATGCATAAACTCAAAGTCATATCAATGATGCACAGAGCAATGTATGTAAAAATAAACTACCACCATGCACCAACATATCAGAGTAGCCGCACCAAATCAGAACAACAAACCACTAGCAAGCTTCTAAGAAAAACAGCCAGCTTTATCTCACCATAATGCCGACCCCACCGCTCTATAAGTCAAATATTTTCAGTACGTCGTAAAACAACAATCAGATAAAGAAAAGAAATATTTCATCGCTTAGACAAACTAGCACACCAGGACGGTTACTGAGACAATCTAGACCATCAGGACGGTCACTGAGACAACCTAGCACATCAGGACGGTCACTGAGACAACCTAGCACATCGGGACGGTGACTGAGACAACCTTGCACATCGGGACGGTCACTGAGACAACCTAGCACATCAGGACGGTCACTGAGACAAACTAACACATCAGGACGGTTACTGAGACAATCTAGACCATCAGGACGGTCACTGAGACAACCTAGCACATCAGGACGGTCACTGAGACAACCTAGCACATCAGGACGGTCACTGAGACAACCTAGCACATCAGGACGGTCACTGAGACAAACTAACACATCAGGACGGTTACTGAGACAATCTAGACCATCAGGACGGTCACTGAGACAACCTAGCACATCAGGACGGTCACTGAGACAACCTAGCACATCAGGACGGTCACTGAGACAACCTAGCACATCAGGACGGTCACTGAGACAACCTAGCACATCAGGACGGTCACTGAGCTACATTTATGATACATCTCTGTGAGTATGTACATGCGTGCATTGGCATTTCGTGTGTGTCTGGCATTTTGGGTGTGTCTGATAATTGTGATTTCACAATTGTGATTTCCAGTATTTCAGATACATGTATGCCTTCGCCAGGTGAAGTTAGATCCATGGACCGCTTATGGTTTTTGACATGAATTAATTCGTCATGAATCTATTGGCAATGAGTTTATTCGTCATCTGTCTATTCATCGTTTCCGCCATTTATGTCACACCTGTAAACCACAAAGGGCCGCTCCAAATCAGTATTCGGAAAACCCATGTTCAGTGCAACTTAAACCACCCGTTTTCAAAGGAATATATGTTAAAACTAATACACAAATACTAACAACAGCAAACAGTAAACAGTTTTCGGTTATGCAGGGAAAAGAGTCGATACTCTACACGCAACTTAAAACTTAAATTGGTAACTACCGGGTCCACTTGCCAGGTAGGCATCTCAACTGGATTTCGATTGCAGCTGTTCATAAAGTCACCAAGTTGATGCAATAGATGATGAAAAATGATAACATTCAAAATCAAACCAAAACAAAAAAAATAGAAACGGAAAAAGGAAACAACAACAAAAAAGTCCCCTCAGTTAGATTCGAAAGAAAAAAAACATCCTGCAGAGCTTCCGTACGATCTCAGTATGTTTGAAATATCTTTAAATATTTCATTATTTAATTACACCATCGCCTGGCGACGTTTGTCGAGTAAATGAAAAATAGAGTCAACCCCATACAGTAACAGCAACGTATATAAGTTGCCGATAGGGACATATTGGGCGCCATACAGAACACATTGGAGGCCTGTGTCAGAATAGAGATCAAAATCATTTCAGACGAAAAAGACTCTATTCCGTTCTCCGGGTCCACACAGCAGAGCTTCTGATTTATCCCCTTCTGCGCCAAGAGGGCTGAGGTTCTATACTTTTCATCTCGGGCGTCCCGGAAGGGGCCTTGTTTTTTAATTATATACATCTGCATGGCCCTGATGATGCATGTTAGATGGCAGGCTGATGGCTTCTGGGCACGTAGTTGGGGAATGTTAACCAGTCTCTGTATAAACGGTGTGTGTACACAAACAGCTCTTTTCTACAAGGTGTTTTGACATCGGTTTTTCAGGCTAAAAACAGATGCTGTAAAGTGTCTTACTCCCATATGAGAAAATTTTGCCCACTCTGATTTCCATTTCCTGATTAAATGTCCTGTATAAAAGTGCCATTAGTAGTAAGCTTGACATGGCTTCCATAAACATAAACGTACGTCACAAATGTATAACACAGGCCTTGTGGGATTCCATAGATCAAATCAAAAGGCTTTGCCCAAAAGTGCAAGCTAATAGCAAATGGTGTGTTTTTTTACAGCGACGGTTGTTTGCGCTACACAATGCATATTTGCAGAATAAACACTCCTCTTTAGACTGTGAGTTAACACTGAGTTGCGTGATTACATCAGCACGGTGCTGTAAAGTTGCTGCATGGTCAGGCGCTTTATCGCAGTCATATGCTGTAGAGGTACAAAAACACTGAAATATACTACCCAGATAATGTAAAGTTGCACCAGAAATGAGCAAAAGCAATTACACTGACGCGCGAATGAAAAAATATATATATGACATTTGATTCCTGAAGAATGACTTTATAATGTTTCCCAAAACACAAAAGCGATTTTGGGTGCAAATGGATTCTATTTTATCACTCATTATGTTTAAATGTGGTGATGCCATGTATAGTTCCTTTTTATCACCAAGAGAAATTGACGAAAAAAAAAAAAGAAGAAAAATGTAAGTGACAAGAATTAACTGCTTCGAGAACTATAACTAAGAGACAAGCATTATAAGTGCGCACACAGTTTAACGTCGTATTCCGCGCGATTTCGGTCGCATGGCTCCTCTTTACAGATTACCGATCCTCAAGCCTAAAGTGACAGTGTTGTATCAGTGAAAGGCGGTGCTTCAAAGGAAGGCTAAACGTCAATGGAACATCAAACTTTACTGTAACGCCAAACCCCACTGGAGCACTGTGGTTCTCTCAAACGCCAGGCCTCTAGATCGGCAAACCTCACAAGAACACCAAATTTCCAGATTGTCAGACCTCACAGGTACGCCTCACCTCACTGGAATGCCAAATGTTGCTGGAGCGCCAAGCCTCTAGAGCGCCAAACCTCACGGGAACGCCAAATCTTGCTGGCATCCCAAACCCACTGGCCCCTCAAACCACCACTGGAACGCCAAGTCTCGCTGGAACGCCTTAGCCTACCACAATTTAAACTCCACACAAGGTATAAGAGCACAGGAACCAAGTACAGATAAATGTTGGAGACTGCGATCCACACGGTGAGACAGAAAGGCATCAACCCGTCGGTGAATCAATCAACTGTGCACTCAGGACTGATCCTGGCACGCCTCTCTCAGCGCAGGGCCATCTGAGATTTCCGAGAGACTATTAACTGAGTGTCCACATCGACTGATCGTTTAACCGTGTCTTGTCCGGGGTATTGGGAAGGAGACAAAGGCTACCGATTAAGGCTGGTTCACTTAGTAACGATTAACAATTATCAATTATCAGCAGAAAATGGCTATCGAGACTATGTCGTCTACTCCCCGCTTCTGGCTCTGCCGAAGACGTCAGCTAAAGATGATTAGATCTGTGTGTAGCGATTGCACACATACTACTCAGCAGATTCCTGAACTACAGAGATAAGTATTACCTGTGTATTTTCTCTGGGACAAATATCAGACATCACTACTGGCCCAGATAGTCTTCTCTCTCTGTCTACCCCTCCCACCCCCTACCTCCATCACACCCCACTGCCCCACTCAAGTTCCTCATTTAGAGTGCTGGTTTATTCCAGGCACTTTGGGCTTACTCAACCCATTACCCCTATCTCCGTGGCATCAGTGCATGAACTATTTCTGAGCACGAAATATGCATATGCATATTTATATGCAAATATGCATATCAAATAAATGAATGATTATGGCTTAACGCCACATCGGCAATATTTCAGCCATATCGTGGCGATGCATATCAAATAAATATGAAGTTTTCCAGTTGTGACATAACACCACTTCACGGCACAGGACGAATTAGTCTAACATCGACGAATATGGCAGTGATCGTCTTTAGGTCAAAGTACCGATATAGAACAAAATTTTTTTTTTGCAGTATTGGGAAACCACACCCACCAATTGAGATATTATTGATCTCATGATTTTAGAGATCAATCTAATCTTTTTTTAAATTAGTTTTCTATATTATATATACGTGTACCACCCCATGTTAAAATTGGTAGATTGGCCCTTCGGTGGCAGATTGGCGCATACGTGGCTGTATAATCCCAAAAATCGACAACTCGATCTGTTGTCGTAAGGTATTTTCTCGAAACCCACGCATTGATCTTGTTAGAAAGCATCATCACCATCTAAATATCTGATAAGTGAGACGTATTCCCGTTTGTTGTCTTTCTTATTCCAGCAAAAAAGCTATACGTCTCTGGAATCTGCACAAATGCTGTAATTATCTTCAATCATAAAACTCACTAAACCATGCGGCATTTCAGATGAAAAAACGACATCATCCAATGTATTTTTTTCTTTGTTTTTTCTTTTTGATCTATTTTTCTTTGTTTTTTTCTTTAGAAATTCGGTTCTAATTTCTATCGAACACTCTTGACGGCAGAAACTCCTGGAAGTTTCTTGGGTTCTTAATGCTGGGTATTGTACCTTTTTTAAAATCACCGTGACCAAAGGCGACAACGATTTCTTCTTATAAGAAAAACAAAACCAAAAAAAAAACGGAGCAAAAAAAAAAAAACAAAATAAAAAAACGCTACCCATCCCCTCCCCCAGCAAAGCCCTACTACCTCAGTTCTCCTCCACCTCAGTTCTCCTCCATTTTCAAGAGAAAATATTTAAGGAAAAAAAGAAAAAAAACTAAGACGCTGAATTTCCTTACCTTTTCCTTTTTTATTCACTAATCAGGGGACTAAGATAAATCTGGCATTATCATCCATTCTTTCACTTCCACTCGTGTTTTTTATATTTGTTTTTTTTTATAACTGGTAATTAAGGCGGCATCCAAAGTAATGGAAGGAACACAATCTGCAGCCCAATGTACCTGGGACTAATGAACATCTGGCAGGTGCTATATTACATCGCTGGACCTGCTAGGGCGATATGTCATTGGGTGAGAATATCGCTTCTGTATCCAGTGCCCTGCTGATTCGTCAATTATTGCCTCGCCTACAGTTGACTGCTGCCATGAGATTCGCACCGTAATCTGTGTCACTAACTCACACTGTAGATGATTATGATGGGACAGGCCATCCATCCAAGGTGACAGTAGCACATTGATTTTCCTTACTACTGTAAAGTACTTATTCCCTGGAATTTATTTGCGCGGATTTTCTCCAAAAATATGTTCGCGAGAATTAAATTTCGCGTATTTCAGAGAATACTGAAAAACAAAACTTAAAATTTTCCAAGATATGATATGACCGAAATTATTCAGGCACGTCAAACAAGTATCATCTTGGGTGGCTTTAC
>NW_027018447.1:0-25700 GCF_032854445.1 Liolophura sinensis
CGAATGGTGCAAACCGCGTTGCTCTCCGACCAATACTTTTGGCTGTAGCCACAAATGAATAATCAATGATGTCAAGATCACGTGCCCAGCAACGGCTCTTACTCCATGGAAACCAAGGAAATTTGCAATTTTTCAACAGCTGGAGATGCCTGGCCCAATTGCGCATCCTTTGGCACCTTATTGATGTGGGTCAGTGTTCAATTGTTCTTTTTACAGCGGATTGTATCAAGTACCTTTTGTTTTTTTTACATACAAATGGTGGGGTTTTTCTACATGTAGATAAAGACATTGAGTTTGTCTTCGACTTAGAAGTAAGACATTTGTTGGGTTAGTTAAATGGGCTTTGCCCAAAGATTTGACGTCGTCTGGGCTACCGAGGGCACATAACTTATAATGAAAAGTTGAATATAGTAATGACCAGTCGCGATTGTACATAGTTAATGCAGCCGATTTCAATTAGCAAAAAGACCAGGCAACAATCCAAAAGTAGAAAAACTGTTCCAATGCTGCTGGTAAGAGGCTAATCCGACGTATTTTGTGACGAGAAATCGAAATGGTGCAAACCGCGTTGCTCTCCGACCAATACTTTTGGCTGTAGCCACAAATGAATAATCAATGATGTCAAGATCACGTGCCCAGCAACGGCTCTTACTCCATGGAAACCATAGAAATTTGCAATTTTTCAACAGCTGGAGATGCCTGGCCCAATTGCGCATCTTTTGGCGCCTTATTGATGTGGGTCAGTGTTCAATTGTACTTTTTACAGCGGACTGTATCAAGTACCTTTTGTTTTTTTATATACAAATGGTGTGGTTTTTCTACATGTAGATAAAGACATTGAGTTTGTCTTCGACTTAGAAGTAAGACATTTGCTGGATGAGTTAAATGGGCTTGGCCAAAAGATTTGACGTCGTCTGGGCTACCGAAGGGCACATAACTTATAATGAAATGTTGAATATAGTAATGACCAGTCGCGATTGTACATAGTTAATGTAGCCGATTTCAATTAGCAAAAAGACCAGGCAAAAATCCAAAAGTGGAAAAACTGTTCCAATGCTGCTGGTAAGAGGCTAATCCGACGTATTTTGTGACGAGAAATCGAATGGTGCAAACCGCGTTGCTCTCCGACCAATACTTTTGGCTGTAGCCACAAATGAATAATCAATGATGTCAAGATCACGTGCCCAGCAACGGCTCTTACTCCATGGAAACCAAGGAAATTTGCAATTTTCAACAGCTGGAGATGCCTGGCCCAATTGCGCATCCTTTGGCACCTTATTGATGTGGGTCAGTGTTCAATTGTACTTTTTACAGCGGGTTGTATCAAGTACCTTGTGTTTTTTTTTATATACAAATGGTGTGGTTTTTCTACATGTAGATAAAGACATTGAGTTTGTCTTCGACTTAGAAGTAAGACATTTGCTGGGTGAGTTAAATGGGCTTGGCCAAAGATTTGACGTCGTCTGGGCTACCGAAGGGCACAGAACTTATAATGAAATGTTGAGTATAGTAATGACCAGTCGCGATTGTACATAGTTAATGTAGCCGATTTCAATTAGCAAAATGACCAGGCAAAAATCCAAAAGTGGAAAAACTGTTCCAATGCTGCTGGTAAGAGGCTAATCCGACGTATTTTGTGACGAGAAATCGAATGGTGCAAACCGCGTTGCTCTCCGACCAATACTTTTGGCTGTAGCCACAAATGAATAATCAATGATGTCAAGATCACGTGCCCAGCAACGGCTCTTACTCCATGGAAACCAAGGAAATTTGCAATTTTTCAACAGCTGGAGATGCCTGGCCCAATTGCGCATCCTTTGGCACCTATTGATGTGGGTCAGTGTTCAATTGTACTTTTTACAGCGGATTGTATCAAGTACCTTGTGTTTTTTTTATATACAAATGGTGTGGTTTTTCTACATGTAGATAAAGACATTGAGTTTGTCTTCGACTTAGAAGTAAGACATTTGCTGGGTGAGTTAAAATGGGCTTGGCCCAAAGATTTGACGTCGTCTGGGCTACCGAAGGGCACATAACTTATAATGAAAAGTTGAATATAGTAATGACCAGTCGCGATTGTACATAGTTAATGTAGCCGATTTCAATTCGCAAAAAGACCAGGCAAAATCCAAAGTGGAAAAACTGTTCCAATGCTGCTGGTAAGAGGGTAATCGACGTATTTTGTGACGAGAAATCGAATGGTGCAAACCGCGTTGCTCTCCGACCAATACTTTTGGCTGTAGCCACAAATGAATAATCAATGATGTCAAGATCACGTTGCCCAGCAACGGCTCTTACTCCATGGAAACCAAGGAAATTTGCAATTTTTCAACAGCTGGAGATGCCTGGCCCAATTGCTCATCCTTTGGCACCTTATTAATGTGGGTCAGTGTTCAATTGTACTTTTTACAGCGGGTTGTATCAAGTACCTTGTGTTTTTTTTATATACAAATGGTGTGGTTTTTCTACATGTAGATAAAGACATTGAGTTTGTCTTCGACTTAGAAGTAAGACATTTGCTGGGTGAGTTAAATGGGCTTGGCCCAAAGATTTGACGTCGTCTGGGCTACCGAAGGGCACAGAACTTATAATGAAATGTTGAATATAGTAATGACCAGTCGCGATTGTACATAGTTAATGTAGCCGATTTCAATTAGCAAAATGACCAGGCAAAAATCCAAAAGTGGAAAAACTGTTCCAATGCTGCTGGTAAGAGGCTAATCCGACGTATTTTGTGACGAGAAATCGAATGGTGCAAACCGCGTTGCTCTCCGACCAATACTTTTGGCTGTAGCCACAAATGAATAATCAATGATGTCAAGATCACGTGCCCAGCAACGGCTCTTACTCCATGGAAACCAAGGAAATTTGCAATTTTTCAACAGCTGGAGATGCCTGGCCCAATTGCGCATCCTTTGGCACCTTATTGATGTGGGTCAGTGTTCAATTGTACTTTTTACAGCGGGTTGTATCAAGTACCTTGTGTTTTTTTTATATACAAATGGTGTGGTTTTTCTACATGTAGATAAAGACATTGAGTTTGTCTTCGACTTAGAAGTAAGACATTTGTTGGGTGAGTTAAATGGGCTTGGCCCAAAGATTTGACGTCGTCTGGGCTACCGAAGGGCACATAACTTATAATGAAAAGTTGAATATAGTAATGACCAGTCGCGATTGTACATAGTTAATGTAGCCGATTTCAATTCGCAAAAAGACCAGGCAAAAATCCAAAAGTGGAAAAACTGTTCCAATGCTGCTGGTAAGAGGCTAATCCGACGTATTTTGTGACGAGAAATCGAATGGTGCAAACCGCGTTGCTCTCCGACCAATACTTTTGGCTGTAGCCACAAATGAATAATCAATGATGTCAAGATCACGTGCCCAGCAGCGGCTCTTACTCCATGGAAACCAAGGAAATTTGCAATTTTTCAACAGCTGGAGATGCCTGGCCCAATTGCGCATCCTTTGGCACCTTATTGATGTGGGTCAGTGTTCAATTGTTCTTTTTACAGCGGATTGTATCAAGTACCTTTTGTTTTTTTTACATACAAATGGTGGGGTTTTTCTACATGTAGATAAAGACATTGAGTTTGTCTTCGACTTAGAAGTAAGACATTTGTTGGGTTAGTTAAATGGGCTTTGCCCAAAGATTTGACGTCGTCTGGGCTACCGAAGGGCACATAACTTATAATGAAAAGTTGAATATAGTAATGACCAGTCGCGATTGTACATAGTTAATGCAGCCGATTTCAATTAGCAAAAAGACCAGGCAACAATCCAAAAGTAGAAAAACTGTTCCAATGCTGCTGGTAAGAGGCTAATCCGACGTATTTTGTGACGAGAAATCGAATGGTGCAAACCGCGTTGCTCTCCGACCAATACTTTTGGCTGTAGCCACAAATGAATAATCAATGATGTCAAGATCACGTGCCCAGCAACGGCTCTTACTCCATGGAAACCATAGAAATTTGCAATTTTTCAACAGCTGGAGATGCCTGGCCCAATTGCGCATCTTTTGGCGCCTTATTGATGTGGGTCAGTGTTCAATTGTACTTTTTACAGCGGACTGTATCAAGTACCTTTTGTTTTTTTATATACAAATGGTGTGGTTTTTCTACATGTAGATAAAGACATTGAGTTTGTCTTCGACTTAGAAGTAAGACATTTGTTGGGTTAGTTAAATGGGCTTTGCCCAAAGATTTGACGTCGTCTGGGCTACCGAAGGGCACATAACTTATAATGAAACGTTGAATATAGTAATGACCAGTCGCGATTGTACATAGTTAATGCAGCCGATTTCAATTAGCAAAAAGACAAGGCAAAAATCCAAAAGTAGAAAAACTGTTCCAATGCTGCTGGTAAGAGGCTAATCCGACGTATTTTGTGACGAGAAATCGAATGGTGCAAACCGCGTTGCTCTCCGACCAATACTTTTGGCTGTAGCCACAAATGAATAATCAATGATGTCAAGATCACGTGCCCAGCAACGGCTCTTACTCCATGGAAACCAAGGAAATTTGCAATTTTTCAACAGCTGGAGATGCCTGGCCCAATTGCGCATCCTTTGGCACCTTATTGATGTGGGTCAGTGTTTAATTGTACTTTTTACAGCGGGTTGTATCAAGTACCTTGTGTTTTTTTATATACAAATGGTGTGGTTTTTCTACATGTAGATAAAGACATTGAGTTTGTCTTCGACTTAGAAGTAAGACATTTGTTGGGTTAGTTAAATGGGCTTGGCCCAAAGATTTGACGTCGTCTGGGCTACCGAAGGGCACATAACTTATAATGAAATGTTGAATATAGTAATGACCAGTCGCGATTGTACATAGTTAATGTAGCCGATTTCAATTAGCAAAATGACCAGGCAAAAATCCAAAAGTGGAAAAACTGTTCCAATGCTGCTGGTAAGAGGCTAATCCGACGTATTTTGTGACGAGAAATCGAATGGTGCAAACCGTGTTGCTCTCCGACCAATACTTTTGGCTGTAGCCACAAATGAATAATCAATGATGTCAAGATCACGTGCCCAGCAACGGCTCTTACTCCATGGAAACCAAGGAAATTTGCAATTTTTCAACAGCTGGAGATGCCTGGCCCAATTGCGCATCCTTTGGCACCTTATTGATGTGGGTCAGTGTTCAATTGTACTTTTTACAGCGGATTGTATCAAGTACCTTTTGTTTTTTTTATATACAAATGGTGTGGTTTTTCTACATGTAGATAAAGACATTGAGTTTGTCTTCGACTTAGAAGTAAGACATTTGCTGGGTGAGTTAAATGGGTTTGGCCCAAAGATTTGACGTCGTCTGGGCTACCGAAGGGCACATAACTTATAATGAAAAGTTGAATATAGTAATGACCAGTCGCGATTGTACATAGTTAATGTAGCCGATTTCAATTCGCAAAAAGACCAGGCAAAAATCCAAAAGTAGAAAAACTGTTCCAATGCTGCTGGTAAGAGGCTAATCCGACGTATTTTGTGACGAGAAATCGAATGGTGCAAACCGCGTTGCTCTCCGACCAATACTTTTGGCTGTAGCCACAAATGAATAATCAATGATGTCAAGATCACGTGCCCAGCAACGGCTCTTACTCCATGGAAACCAAGGAAATTTGCAATTTTTCAACAGCTGGAGATGCCTGGCCCAATTGCGCATCCTTTGGCACCTTATTGATGTGGGTCAGTGTTCAATTGTTCTTTTTACAGCGGATTGTATCAAGTACCTTTTGTTTTTTTACATACAAATGGTGTGGTTTTTCTACATGTAGATAAAGACATTGAGTTTGTCTTCGACTTAGAAGTAAGACATTTGTTGGGTTAGTTAAATGGGCTTGGCCCAAAGATTTGACGTCGTCTGGGCTACCGAAGGGCACATAACTTATAATGAAATGTTGAATATAGTAATGACCAGTCGCGATTGTACATAGTTAATGTAGCCGAATTCAATTAGCAAAAAGACCAGGTAAAAATCCAAAAGTGGAAAAACTGTTCCAATGCTGCTGGTAAGAGGCTAATCCGACGTATTTTGTGACGAGAAATCGAATGGTGCAAACCGCGTTGCTCTCCGACCAATACTTTTGGCTGTAGCCACAAATGAGTAATCAATGATGTCAAGATCACGTGCCCAGCAACGGCTCTTACTCCATGGAAACCAAGGAAATTTGCAATTTTTCAACAGCTGGAGATGCCTGGCCCAATTGCGCATCCTTTGGCACCTTATTGATGTGGGTCAGTGTTCAATTGTACTTTTTACAGCGGATTGTATCAAGTACCTTTTGTTTTTTTTATATACAAATGGTGTGGTTTTTCTACATGTAGATAAAGACATTGAGTTTGTCTTCGACTTAGAAGTAAGACATTTGCTGGGTGAGTTAAATGAGCTTGGCCCAAAGATTTGACGTCCTCTGGGCTACCGAAGGGCACATAACTTATAATGAAAAGTTGAATATAGTAATGACCAGTCGCGATTGTACATAGTTAATGTAGCCGAATTCAATTCGCAAAAAGACCAGGCAAAAATCCAAAAGTAGAAAAACTGTTCCAATGCTGCTGGTAAGAGGCTAATCCGACGTATTTTGTGACGAGAAATCGAATGGTGCAAACCGCGTTGCTCTCCGACCAATACTTTTGGCTGTAGCCACAAATGAATAATCAATGATGTCAAGATCACGTGCCCAGCAACGGCTCTTACTCCATGGAAACCAAGGAAATTTGCAATTTTTCAACAGCTGGAGATGCCTGGCCCAATTGCGCATCCTTTGGCACCTTATTGATGTGGGTCAGTGTTCAATTGTACTTTTTACAGCGGATTGTATCAAGTACCTTTTGTTTTTTTTATATACAAATGGTGTGGTTTTTCTACATGTAGATAAAGACATTGAGTTTGTCTTCGACTTAGAAGTAAGACATTTGCTGGGTGAGTTAAATGGGCTTGGCCCAAAGATTTGACGTCCTCTGGGCTACCGAAGGGCACATAACTTATAATGAAAAGTTGAATATAGTAATGACCAGTCGCGATTGTACATAGTTAATGTAGCCGAATTCAATTCGCAAAAAGACCACGCAAAAATCCAAAAGTAGAAAAACTGTTCCAATGCTGCTGGTAAGAGGCTAATCCGACGTATTTTGTGACGAGAAATCGAATGGTGCAAACCGCGTTGCTCTCCGACCAATACTTTTGGCTGTAGCCACAAATGAATAATCAATGATGTCAAGATCACGTGCCCAGCAACGGCTCTTACTCCATGGAAACCAAGGAAATTTGCAATTTTTCAACAGCTGGAGATGCCTGGCCCAATTGCGCATCCTTTGGCACCTTATTGATGTGGGTCAGTGTTCAATTGTACTTTTTACAGCGGATTGTATCAAGTACCTTTTAATTTTTTTATATACAAATGGTGTGGTTTTTCTACATGTAGATAAAGACATTGAGTTTGTCTTCGACTTAGAAGTAAGACATTTGCTGGGTGAGTTAAATGGGCTTGGCCCAAAGATTTGACGTCGTCTGGGCTACGGAAGGGCACATAACTTATAATGAAAAGTTAAATATAGTAATGACCAGTCGCGATTGTACATAGTTAATGTAGCCGATTTCAATTCGCAAAAAGACAAGGCAAAAATCCAAAAGTAGAAAAACTGTTCCAATGCTGCTGGTAAGAGGCTAATTCGACGTATTTTGTGACGAGAAATCGAATGGTGCAAACCGCGTTGCTCTCCGACCAATACTTTTGGCTGTAGCCACAAATGAATAATCAATGATGTCAAGATCACGTGCCCAGCAACGGCTCTTACTCCATGGAAACCAAGGAAATTTGCAATTTTTCAACAGCTGGAGATGCCTGGCCCAATTGCGCATCCTTTGGCACCTTATTGATGTGGGTCAGTGTTTAATTGTACTTTTTACAGCGGGTTGTATCAAGTACCTTGTGTTTTTTTATATACAAATGGTGTGGTTTTTCTACATGTAGATAAAGACATTGAGTTTGTCTTCGACTTAGAAGTAAGACATTTGCTGGGTGAGTTAAATGGGCTTGGCCCAAAGATTTGACGTCGTCTGGGCTACCGAAGGGCACATAACTTATAATGAAATGTTGAATATAGTAATGACCAGTCGCGATTGTACATAGTTAATGTAGCCGATTTCAATTCGCAAAAAGACCAGGCAAAAATCCAAAAGTGGAAAAACTGTTCCAATGCTGCTGGTAAGAGGCTAATCCGACGTATTTTGTGACGAGAAATCGAATGGTGCAAACCGCGTTGCTCTCCGACCAATACTTTTGGCTGTAGCCACAAATGAATAATCAATGATGTCAAGATCACGTGCCCAGCAACGGCTCTTACTCCATGGAAACCAAGGAAATTTGCAATTTTTCAACAGCTGGAGATGCCTGGCCCAATTGCGCATCCTTTGGCACCTTATTGATGTGGGTCAGTGTTCAATTGTACTTTTTACAGCGGGTTGTATCAAGCACCTTGTGTTTTTTTTATATACAAATGGTGTGGTTTTTCTACATGTAGATAAAGACATTGAGTTTGTCTTCGACTTAGAAGTAAGACATTTGCTGGGTGAGTTAAATGGGCTTGGCCCAAAGATTTGACGTCGTCTGGGCTACCGAAGGGCACATAACTTATAATGAAAAGTTGAATATAGTAATGACCAGTCGCGATTGTACATAGTTAATGCAGCCGATTTCAATTAGCAAAAAGCCCAGGCAAAAATCCAAAAGTAGAAAAACTGTTCCAATGCTGCTGGTAAGAGGCTAATCCGACGTATTTTGTGACGAGAAATCGAATGGTGCAAACCGCGTTGCTCTCCGACCAATACTTTTGGCTGTAGCCACAAATGAATAATCAATGATGTCAAGATCACGTGCCCAGCAACGGCTCTTACTCCATGGAAACCATAGAAATTTGCAATTTTTCAACAGCTGGAGATGCCTGGCCCAATTGCGCATCCTTTGGCACCTTATTGATGTGGGTCAGTGTTCAATTGTACTTTTTACAGCGGATTGTATCAAGTACCTTTTGTTTTTTTTTATATACAAATGGTGTGGTTTTTCTACATGTAGATAAAGACATTGAGTTTGTCTTCGACTTAGAAGTAAGACATTTGCTGGGTGAGTTAAATGGGCTTGGCCCAAAGATTTGACGTCCTCTGGGCTACCGAAGGGCACATAACTTATAATGAAAAGTTGAATATAGTAATGACCAGTCGCGATTGTACATAGTTAATGTAGCCGAATTCAATTCGCAAAAAGACCAGGCAAAAATCCAAAAGTAGAAAAACTGTTCCAATGCTGCTGGTAAGAGGCTAATCCGACGTATTTTGTGACGAGAAATCGAATGGTGCAAACCGCGTTGCTCTCCGACCAATACTTTTGGCTGTAGCCACAAATGAATAATCAATGATGTCAAGATCACGTGCCCAGCAACGGCTCTTACTCCATGGAAACCAAGGAAATTTGCAATTTTTCAACAGCTGGAGATGCCTGGCCCAATTGCGCATCCTTTGGCACCTTATTGATGTGGGTCAGTGTTCAATTGTACTTTTTACAGCGGATTGTATCAAGTACGTTTTGTTTTTTTTTATATACAAATGGTGTGGTTTTTCTACATGTAGATAAAGACATTGAGTTTGTCTTCGACTTAGAAGTAAGACATTTGCTGGGTGAGTTAAATGGGCTTGGCCCAAAGATTTGACGTCGTCTGGGCTACCGAAGGGCACATAACTTATAATGAAAAGTTGAATATAGTAATGACCAGTCGCGATTGTACATAGTTAATGTAGCCGATTTCAATTCGCAAAAAGACCAGGCAAAAATCCAAAAGTGGAAAAACTGTTCCAATGCTGCTGGTAAGAGGCTAATCCGACGTATTTTGTGACGAGAAATCGAATGGTGCAAACCGCGTTGCTCTCCGACCAATACTTTTGGCTGTAGCCACAAATGAATAATCAATGATGTCAAGATCACGTGCCCAGCAACGGCTCTTACTCCATGGAAACCAAGGAAATTTGCAATTTTTCAACAGCTGGAGATGCCTGGCCCAATTGCGCATCCTTTGGCACCTTATTGATGTGGGTCAGTGTTCAATTGTACTTTTTACAGCGGGTTGTATCAAGTACCTTGTGTTTTTTTTATATACAAATGGTGTGGTTTTTCTACATGTAGATAAAGACATTGAGTTTGTCTTCGACTTAGAAGTAAGACATTTGCTGGGTGAGTTAAATGGGCTTGGCCCAAAGATTTGACGTCGTCTGGGCTACCGAAGGGCACAGAACTTATAATGAAATGTTGAATATAGTAATGACCAGTCGCGATTGTACATAGTTAATGTAGCCGATTTCAATTAGCAAAATGACCAGGCAAAAATCCAAAAGTAGAAAAACTGTTCCAATGCTGCTGGTAAGAGGCTAATCCGACGTATTTTGTGACGAGAAATCGAATGGTGCAAACCGCGTTGCTCTCCGACCAATACTTTTGGCTGTAGCCACAAATGAATAATCAATGATGTCAAGATCACGTGCCCAGCAACGGCTCTTACTCCATGGAAACCAAGGAAATTTGCAATTTTTCAACAGCTGGAGATGCCTGGCCCAATTGCGCATCCTTTGGCACCTTATTGATGTGGGTCAGTGTTCAATTGTACTTTTTACAGCGGGTTGTATCAAGTACCTTGTGTTTTTTTTAGATACAAATGGTGTGGTTTTTCTACATGTAGATAAAGACATTGAGATTGTCTTCGACTTAGAAGTAAGACATTTGCTGGGTGAGTTAAATGGGCTTGGCCCAAAGATTTGACGTCGTCTGGGCTACCGAAGGGCACAGAACTTATAATGAAATGTTGAATATAGTAATGACCAGTCGCGATTGTACATAGTTAATGTAGCCGATTTCAATTAGCAAAATGACCAGGCAAAAATCCAAAAGTGGAAAAACTGTTCCAATGCTGCTGGTAAGAGGCTAATCCGACGTATTTTGTGACGAGAAATCGAATGGTACAAACCGTGTTGCTCTCCGACCAATACTTTTGGCTGTAGCCACAAATGAATAATCAATGATGTCAAGATCACGTGCCCAGCAACGGCTCTTACTCCATGGAAACCAAGGAAATTTGCAATTTTTCAACAGCTGGAGATGCCTGGCCCAATTGCGCATCCTTTGGCACCTTATTGATGTGGGTCAGTGTTCAATTGTACTTTT
The DNA here is from genome assembly GCF_032854445.1 of Liolophura sinensis. Lineage (NCBI taxonomy): Eukaryota > Metazoa > Mollusca > Polyplacophora > Chitonida > Chitonidae > Liolophura > Liolophura sinensis. The sequence goes on from NW_027018447.1 coordinate 11,206, forward strand.
TACAGCGGATTGTATCAAGTACCTTTTGTTTTTTTTATATACAAATGGTGTGGTTTTTCTACATGTAGATAAAGACATTGAGTTTGTCTTCGACTTAGAAGTAAGACATTTGCTGGGTGAGTTAAATGGGTTTGGCCCAAAGATTTGACGTCGTCTGGGCTACCGAAGGGCACATAACTTATAATGAAATGTTGAATATAGTAATGACCAGTCGCGATTGTACATAGTTAATGTAGCCGATTTCAATTCGCAAAAAGACCAGGCAAAAATCCAAAAGTAGAAAAACTGTTCCAATGCTGCTGGTAAGAGGCTAATCCGACGTATTTTGTGACGAGAAATCGAATGGTGCAAACCGCGTTGCTCTCCGACCAATACTTTTGGCTGTAGCCACAAATGAATAATCAATGATGTCAAGATCACGTGCCCAGCAACGGCTCTTACTCCATGGAAACCAAGGAAATTTGCAATTTTTCAACAGCTGGAGATGCCTGGCCCAATTGCGCATCCTTTGGCACCTTATTGATGTGGGTCAGTGTTCAATTGTTCTTTTTACAGCGGATTGTATCAAGTACCTTTTGTTTTTTTTACATACAAATGGTGGGGTTTTTCTACATGTAGATAAAGACATTGAGTTTGTCTTCGACTTAGAAGTAAGACATTTGTTGGGTTAGTTAAATGGGCTTGGCCCAAAGATTTGACGTCGTCTGGGCTACCGAAGGGCACATAACTTATAATGAAATGTTGAATATAGTAATGACCAGTCGCGATTGTACATAGTTAATGTAGCCGATTTCAATTAGCAAAAAGACCAGGTAAAAATCCAAAAGTGGAAAAACTGTTCCAATGCTGCTGGTAAGAGGCTAATCCGACGTATTTTGTGACGAGAAATCGAATGGTGCAAACCGCGTTGCTCTCCGACCAATACTTTTGGCTGTAGCCACAAATGAATAATCAATGATGTCAAGATCACGTGCCCAGCAACGGCTCTTACTCCATGGAAACCAAGGAAATTTGCAATTTTTCAACAGCTGGAGATGCCTGGCCCAATTGCGCATCCTTTGGCACCTTATTGATGTGGGTCAGTGTTCAATTGTACTTTTTACAGCGGATTGTATCAAGTACCTTTTGTTTTTTTTATATACAAATGGTGTGGTTTTTCTACATGTAGATAAAGACATTGAGTTTGTCTTCGACTTAGAAGTAAGACATTTGCTGGGTGAGTTAAATGGGCTTGGCCCAAAGATTTGACGTCCTCTGGGCTACCGAAGGGCACATAACTTATAATGAAAAGTTGAATATAGTAATGACCAGTCGCGATTGTACATAGTTAATGTAGCCGAATTCAATTCGCAAAAAGACCAGGCAAAAATCCAAAAGTGGAAAAACTGTTCCAATGCTGCTGGTAAGAGGCTAATCCGACGTATTTTGTGACGAGAAATCGAATGGTGCAAACCGCGTTGCTCTCCGACCAATACTTTTGGCTGTAGCCACAAATGAATAATCAATTATGTCAAGATCACGTGCCCAGCAACGGCTCTTACACCATGGAAACCAAGGAAATTTTGCAATTTTTCAACAGCTGGAGATGCCTGGCCCAATTGCGCATCCTTTGGCGCCTTATTGATGTGGGTCAGTGTTCAATTGTACTTTTTACAGCGGATTGTATCAAGTACCTTTTAATTTTTTTATATACAAATGGTGTGGTTTTTCTACATGTAGATAAAGACATTGAGTTTGTCTTCGACTTAGAAGTAAGACATTTGCTGGGTGAGTTAAATGGGCTTGGCCCAAAGATCTGACGTCGTCTGGGCTACGGAAGGGCACATAACTTATAATGAAAAGTTGAATATAGTAATGACCAGTCGCGATTGTACATAGTTAATGTAGCCGATTTCAATTCGCAAAAAGACAAGGCAAAAATCCAAAAGTAGAAAAACTGTTCCAATGCTGCTGGTAAGAGGCTAATCCGACGTATTTTGTGACGAGAAATCGAATGGTGCAAACCGCGTTGCTCTCCGACCAATACTTTTGGCTGTAGCCACAAATGAATAATCAATGATGTCAAGATCACGTGCCCAGCAACGGCTCTTACTCCATGGAAACCAAGGAAATTTGCAATTTTTCAACAGCTGGAGATGCCTGGCCCAATTGCGCATCCTTTGGCTCCTTATTGATGTGGGTCAGTGTTCAATTGTACTTTTTACAGCGGATTGTATCAAGTACCTTTTGTTTTTTTTACATACAAATGGTGTGGTTTTTCTACATGTAGATAAAGACATTGAGTTTGTCTTCGACTTAGAAGTAAGACATTTGTTGGGTGAGTTAAATGGGCTTGGCCCAAAGATTTGACGTCGTCTGGGCTACCGAAGGGCACATAACTTATAATGAAAAGTTGAATATAGTAATGACCAGTCGCGATTGTACATAGTTAATGCAGCCGATTTCAATTAGGAAAAAGACCAGGCAAAAATCCAAAAGTGGAAAAACTGTTCCAATGCTGCTGGTAAGAGGCTAATCCGACGTATTTTGTGACGAGAAATCGAATGGTGCAAACCGCGTTGCTCTCCGACCAATACTTTTGGCTGTAGCCACAAATGAATAATCAATGATGTCAAGATCACGTGCCCAGCAACGGCTCTTACTCCATGGAAACCAAGGAAATTTGCAATTTTTCAACAGCTGGAGATGCCTGGCCCAATTGCGCATCCTTTGGCACCTTATTGATGTGGGTCAGTGTTTAATTGTACTTTTTACAGCGGGTTGTATCAAGTAACTTGTGTTTTTTTATATACAAATGGTGTGGTTTTTCTACATGTAGATAAAGACATTGAGTTTGTCTTCGACTTAGAAGTAAGACATTTGCTGGGTGAGTTAAATGGGCTTGGCCCAAAGATTTGACGTCGTCTGGGCTACCGAAGGGCACATAACTTATAATGAAAAGTTGAATATAGTAATGACCAGTCGCGATTGTACATAGTTAATGTAGCCGATTTCAATTCGCAAAAAGACCAGGCAAAAATCCAAAAGTGGAAAAACTGTTCCAATGCTGCTGGTAAGAGGCTAATCCGACGTATTTTGTGACGAGAAATCGAATGGTGCAAACCGCGTTGCTCTCCGACCAATACTTTTGGCTGTAGCCACAAATGAATAATCAATGATGTCAAGATCACGTGCCCAGCAACGGCTCTTACTCCATGGAAACCAAGGAAATTTGCAATTTTTCAACAGCTGGAGATGCCTGGCCCAATTGCGCATCCTTTGGCACCTTATTGATGTGGGTCAGTGTTCAATTGTACTTTTTACAGCGGGTTGTATCAAGTACCTTGTGTTTTTTTTATATACAAATGGTGTGGTTTTTCTACATGTAGATAAAGACATTGAGTTTGTCTTCGACTTAGAAGTAAGACATTTGCTGGGTGAGTTAAATGGGCTTGGCCCAAAGATTTGACGTCGTCTGGGCTACCGAAGGGCACAGAACTTATAATGAAATGTTGAATATAGTAATGACCAGTCGCGATTGTACATAGTTAATGTAGCCGATTTCAATTAGCAAAATGACCAGGCAAAAATCCAAAAGTGGAAAAACTGTTCCAATGCTGCTGGTAAGAGGCTAATCCGACGTATTTTGTGACGAGAAATCGAATGGTGCAAACCGCGTTGCTCTCCGACCAATACTTTTGGCTGTAGCCACAAATGAATAATCAATGATGTCAAGATCACGTGCCCAGCAACGGCTCTTACTCCATGGAAACCAAGGAAATTTGCAATTTTTCAACAGCTGGAGATGCCTGGCCCAATTGCGCATCCTTTGGCACCTTATTGATGTGGGTCAGTGTTCAATTGTACTTTTTACAGCGGATTGTATCAAGTACCTTTTGTTTTTTTTACATACAAATGGTGGGGTTTTTCTACATGTAGATAAAGACATTGAGTTTGTCTTCGACTTAGAAGTAAGACATTTGTTGGGTTAGTTAAATGGGCTTGGCCAAAGATTTGACGTCGTCTGGGCTACCGAAGGGCACATAACTCATAATGAAAAGTTGAATATAGTAATGACCAGTCGCGATTGTACATAGTTAATGCAGCCGATTTCAATTAGCAAAAAGACCAGGCAAAAATCCAAAAGTAGAAAAACTGTTCCAATGCTGCTGGTAAGAGGCTAATCCGACGTATTTTGTGACGAGAAATCGAATGGTGCAAACCGCGTTGCTCTCCGACCAATACTTTTGGCTGTAGCCACAAATGAATAATCAATGATGTCAAGATCACGTGCCCAGCAACGGCTCTTACTCCATGGAAACCAAGGAAATTTGCAATTTTTCAACAGCTGGAGATGCCTGGCCCAATTGCGCATCCTTTGGCACCTTATTGATGTGGGTCAGTGTTCAATTGTACTTTTTACAGCGGATTGTATCAAGTACCTTTTGTTTTTTTATATACAAATGGTGTGGTTTTTCTACATGTAGATAAAGACATTGAGTTTGTCTTCGACTTAGAAGTAAGACATTTGCTGGGTGAGTTAAATGGGCTTGGCCCAAAGATTTGACGTCGTCTGGGCTACCGAAGGGCACAGAACTTATAATGAAATGTTGATATAGTAATGACCAGTCGCGATTGTACATAGTTAATGTAGCCGATTCAATTAGCAAAATGACCAGGCAAAAATCCAAAAGTGGAAAAACTGTTCCAATGCTGCTGGTAAGAGGCTAATCCGACGTATTTTGTGACGAGAAATCGAATGGTGCAAACCGCGTTGCTCTCCGACCAATACTTTTGGCTGTAGCCACAAATGAATAATCAATGATGTCAAGATCACGTGCCCAGCAACGGCTCTTACTCCATGGAAACCAAGGAAATTTGCAATTTTTCAACAGCTGGAGATGCCTGGCCCAATTGCGCATCCTTTGGCACCTTATTGATGTGGGTCAGTGTTCAATTGTACTTTTTACAGCGGATTGTATCAAGTACCTTGTGTTTTTTTTTATATACAAATGGTGTGGTTTTTCTACATGTAGATAAAGACATTGAGTTTGTCTTCGACTTAGAAGTAAGACATTTGCTGGGTGAGTTAAATGGGCTTGGCCCAAAGATTTGACGTCGTCTGGGCTACCGAAGGGCACATAACTTATAATGAAAAGTTGAATATAGTAATAACCAGTCGCGATTGTACATAGTTAATGTAGCAGATTTCAATTCGCAAAAAGACAAGCAAAAATCCAAAAGTGGAAAAACTGTTCCAATGCTGCTGGTAAGAGGCTAATCCGACGTATTTTGTGACGAGAAATCGAATGGTGCAAACCGCGTTGCTCTCCGACCAATACTTTTGGCTGTAGCCACAAATGAATAATCAATGATGTCAAGATCACGTGCCCAGCAACGGCTCTTACTCCATGGAAACCAAGGAAATTTGCAATTTTCAACAGCTGGAGATGCCTGGCCCAATTGCGCATCCTTTGGCACCTTATTGATGTGGGTCAGTGTTTAATTGTACTTTTTACAGCGGGTTGTATCAAGTACCTTGTGTTTTTTTATATACAAATGGTGTGGTTTTTCTACATGTAGATAAAGACATTGAGTTTGTCTTCGACTTAGAAGTAAGACATTTGCTGGGTGAGTTAAATGGGCTTGGCCCAAAGATTTGACGTCGTCTGGGCTACCGAAGGGCACATAACTTATAATGAAATGCTGAATATAGTAATGACCAGTCGCGATTGTACATAGTTAATGTAGCCGATTTCAATTAGCAAAAAGACCAGGCAAAAATCCAAAAGTGGAAAAACTGTTCCAATGCTGCTGGTAAGAGGCTAATCCGACGTATTTTGTGACGAGAAATCGAATGGTGCAAACCGCGTTGCTCTCCGACCAATACTTTTGGCTGTAGCCACAAATGAATAATCAATGATGTCAAGATCACGTGCCCAGCAACGGCTCTTACTCCATGGAAACCAAGGAAATTTGCAATTTTTCAACAGCTGGAGATGCCTGGCCCAATTGCGCATCCTTTGGCACCTTATTGATGTGGGTCAGTGTTCAATTGTACTTTTTACAGCGGGTTGTATCAAGTACCTTGTGTTTTTTTTATATACAAATGGTGTGGTTTTTCTACATGTAGATAAAGACATTGAGTTTGTCTTCGACTTAGAAGTAAGACATTTGCTGGGTGAGTTAAATGGGCTTGGCCCAAAGATTTGACGTCGTCTGGGCTACGGAAGGGCACAGAACTTATAATGAAATGTTGAATATAGTAATGACCAGTCGCGATTGTACATAGTTAATGTAGCCGATTTCAATTAGCAAAATGACCAGGCAAAAATCCAAAAGTGGAAAAACTGTTCCAATGCTGCTGGTAAGAGGCTAATCCGACGTATTTTGTGACGAGAAATCGAATGGTGCAAACCGCGTTGCTCTCCGACCAATACTTTTGGCTGTAGCCACAAATGAATAATCAATGATGTCAAGATCACGTGCCCAGCAACGGCTCTTACTCCATGGAAACCAAGGAAATTTGCAATTTTTCAACAGCTGGAGATGCCTGGCCCAATTGCGCATCCTTTGGCACCTTATTGATGTGGGTCAGTGTTCAATTGTACTTTTTACAGCGGATTGTATCAAGTACCTTGTGTTTTTTTTATATACAAATGGTGTGGTTTTTCTACATGTAGATAAAGACATTGAGTTTGTCTTCGACTTAGAAGTAAGACATTTGCTGGGTGAGTTAAATGGGCTTGGCCCAAAGATTTGACGTCGTCTGGGCTACCGAAGGGCACATAACTTATAATGAAAAGTTGAAGATAGTAATAACCAGTCGCGATTGTACATAGTTAATGTAGCCGATTTCAATTCGCAAAAAGACAAGGCAAAAATCCAAAAGTGGAAAAAACTGTTCCAATGCTGCTGGTAAGAGGCTAATCCGACGTATTTTGTGACGAGAAATCGAATGGTGCAAACCGCGTTGCTCTCCGACTAACACTTTTGGCTGTAGCCACAAATGAATAATCAATGATGTCAAGATCACGTGCCCAGCAACGGCTCTTACTCCATGGAAACCAAGGAAATTTGCAATTTTTCAACAGCTGGAGATGCCTGGCCCAATTGCGCATCCTTTGGCACCTTATTGATGTGGGTCAGTGTTTAATTGGACTTTTTACAGCGGGTTGTATCAAGTAACTTGTGTTTTTTTATATACAAATGGTGTGGTTTTTCTACATGTAGATAAAGACATTGAGTTTGTCTTCGACTTAGAAGTAAGACATTTGCTGGGTGAGTTAAATGGGCTTGGCCCAAAGATTTGACGTCGTCTGGGCTACCGAAGGGCACATAACTTATAATGAAAAGTTGAATATAGTAATGACCAGTCGCGATTGTACATAGTTAATGTAGCCGATTTCAATTCGCAAAAAGACCAGGCAAAAATCCAAAAGTGGAAAAACTGTTCCAATGCTGCTGGTAAGAGGCTAATCCGACGTATTTTGTGACGAGAAATCGAATGGTGCAAACCGCGTTGCTCTCCGACCAATACTTTTGGCTGTAGCCACAAATGAATAATCAATGATGTCAAGATCACGTGCCCAGCAACGGCTCTTACTCCATGGAAACCAAGGAAATTTGCAATTTTTCAACAGCTGGAGATGCCTGGCCCAATTGCGCATCCTTTGGCACCTTATTGATGTGGGTCAGTGTTCAATTGTACTTTTTACAGCGGGTTGTATCAAGTACCTTGTGTTTTTTTTATATACAAATGGTGTGGTTTTTCTACATGTAGATAAGGACATTGAGTTTGTCTTCGACTTAGAAGTAAGACATTTGCTGGGTGAGTTAAATGGGCTTGGCCCAAAGATTTGACGTCGTCTGGGCTACCGAAGGGCACAGAACTTATAATGAAATGTTGAATATAGTAATGACCAGTCGCGATTGTACATAGTTAATGTAGCCGATTTCAATTAGCAAAATGACCAGGCAAAAATCCAAAAGTGGAAAAACTGTTCCAATGCTGCTGGTAAGAGGCTAATCCGACGTATTTTGTGACGAGAAATCGAATGGTGCAAACCGCGTTGCTCTCCGACCAATACTTTTGGCTGTAGCCACAAATGAATAATCAATGATGTCAAGATCACGTGCCCAGCAACGGCTCTTACTCCATGGAAACCAAGGAAATTTGCAATTTTTCAACAGCTGGAGATGCCTGGCCCAATTGCGCATCCTTTGGCACCTTATTGATGTGGGTCAGTGTTCAATTGTACTTTTTACAGCGGATTGTATCAAGTACCTTTTGTTTTTTTTACATACAAATGGTGGGTTTTTTCTACATGTAGATAAAGACATTGAGTTTGTCTTCGACTTAGAAGTAAGACATTTGTTGGGTTAGTTAAATGGGCTTGGCCCAAAGATTTGACGTCGTCTGGGCTACCGAAGGGCACATAACTCATAATGAAAAGTTGAATATAGTAATGACCAGTCGCGATTGTACATAGTTAATGCAGCCGATTTCAATTAGCAAAAAGACCAGGCAAAAATCCAAAAGTAGAAAAACTGTTCCAATGCTGCTGGTAAGAGGCTAATCCGACGTATTTTGTGACGAGAAATCGAATGGTGCAAACCGCGTTGCTCTCCGACCAATACTTTTGGCTGTAGCCACAAATGAATAATCAATGATGTCAAGATCACGTGCCCAGCAACGGCTCTTACTCCATGGAAACCAAGGAAATTTGCAATTTTTCAACAGCTGGAGATGCCTGGCCCAATTGCGCATCCTTTGGCACCTTATTGATGTGGGTCAGTGTTCAATTGTACTTTTTACAGCGGGTTGTATCAAGTACCTTGTGTTTTTTTTATATACAAATGGTGTGGTTTTTCTACATGTAGATAAAGACATTGAGTTTGTCTTCGACTTAGAAGTGAGACATTTGCTGGGTGAGTTAAATGGGCTTGGCCCAAAGATTTGACGTCGTCTGGGCTACCGAAGGGCACATAACTTATAATGAAATGTTGAATATAGTAATGACCAGTCGCGATTGTACATAGTTAATGTAGCCGATTTCAATTAGCAAAATGACCAGGCAAAAATCCAAAAGTGGAAAAACTGTTCCAATGCTGCTGGTAAGAGGCTAATCCGACGTATTTTGTGACGAGAAATCGAATGGTGCAAACCGCGTTGCTCTCCGACCAATACTTTTGGCTGTAGCCACAAATGAATAATCAATGATGTCAAGATCACGTGCCCAGCAACGGCTCTTACTCCATGGAAACCAAGGAAATTTGCAATTTTTCAACAGCTGGAGATGCCTGGCCCAATTGCGCATCCTTTGGCACCTTATTGATGTGGGTCAGTGTTCAATTGTACTTTTTACAGCGGATTGTATCAAGTACCTTGTGTTTTTTTTATATACAAATGGTGTGGTTTTTCTACATGTAGATAAAGACATTGAGTTTGTCTTCGACTTAGAAGTAAGACATTTGCTGGGTGAGTTAAATGGGCTTGGCCCAAAGATTTGACGTCGTCTGGGCTACCGAAGGGCACAGAACTTATAATGAAATGTTGAATATAGTAATGACCAGTCGCGATTGTACATAGTTAATGTAGCCGATTTCAATTAGCAAAATGACCAGGCAAAAATCCAAAAGTGGAAAAACTGTTCCAATGCTGCTGGTAAGAGGCTAATCCGACGTATTTTGTGACGAGAAATCGAATGGTGCAAACCGCGTTGCTCTCCGACCAATACTTTTGGCTGTAGCCACAAATGAATAATCAATGATGTCAAGATCACGTGCCCAGCAACGGCTCTTACTCCATGGAAACCAAGGAAATTTGCAATTTTTCAACAGCTGGAGATGCCTGGCCCAATTGCGCATCCTTTGGCACCTTATTGATGTGGGTCAGTGTTCAATTGTACTTTTTACAGCGGATTGTATCAAGTACCTTGTGTTTTTTTTATATACAAATGGTGTGGTTTTTCTACATGTAGATAAAGACATTGAGTTTGTCTTCGACTTAGAAGTAAGACATTTGCTGGGTGAGTTAAATGGGCTTGGCCCAAAGATTTGACGTCGTCTGGGCTACCGAAGGGCACATAACTTATAATGAAAAGTTGAATATAGTAATAACCAGTCGCGATTGTACATAGTTAATGTAGCAGATTTCAATTCGCAAAAAGACAAGGCAAAAATCCAAAAGTGGAAAAACTGTTCCAATGCTGCTGGTAAGAGGCTAATCCGACGTATTTTGTGACGAGAAATCGAATGGTGCAAACCGCGTTGCTCTCCGACCAATACTTTTGGCTGTAGCCACAAATGAATAATCAATGATGTCAAGATCACGTGCCCAGCAACGGCTCTTACTCCATGGAAACCAAGGAAATTTGCAATTTTTCAACAGCTGGAGATGCCTGGCCCAATTGCGCATCCTTTGGCACCTTATTGATGTGGGTCAGTGTTTAATTGTACTTTTTACAGCGGGTTGTATCAAGTACCTTGTGTTTTTTTATATACAAATGGTGTGGTTTTTCTACATGTAGATAAAGACATTGAGTTTGTCTTCGACTTAGAAGTAAGACATTTGCTGGGTGAGTTAAATGGGCTTGGCCCAAAGATTTGACGTCGTCTGGGCTACCGAAGGGCACATAACTTATAATGAAAAGTTGAATATAGTAATGACCAGTCGCGATTGTACATAGTTAATGTAGCCGATTTCAATTCGCAAAAAGACCAGGCAAAAATCCAAAAGTGGAAAAACTGTTCCAATGCTGCTGGTAAGAGGCTAATCCGACGTATTTTGTGACGAGAAATCGAATGGTGCAAACCGCGTTGCTCTCCGACCAATACTTTTGGCTGTAGCCACAAATGAATAATCAATGATGTCAAGATCACGTGCCCAGCAACGGCTCTTACTCCATGGAAACCAAGGAAATTTGCAATTTTTCAACAGCTGGAGATGCCTGGCCCAATTGCGCATCCTTTGGCACCTATTGATGTGGGTCAGTGTTCAATTGTACTTTTTACAGCGGGGTTGTATCAAGTACCTTGTGTTTTTTTATATAACAAATGGTGTGGTTTTTCTACATGTAGATAAAGACATTGAGTTTGTCTTCGACTTAGAAGTAAGACATTTGCTGGGTGAGTTAAATGGGCTTGGCCCAAAGATTTGACGTCGTCTGGGCTACCGAAGGGCACAGAACTTATAATGAAATGTTGAATATAGTAATGACCAGTCGCGATTGTACATAGTTAATGTAGCCGATTTCAATTAGCAAAATGACCAGGCAAAAATCCAAAAGTGGAAAACTGTTCCAATGCTGCTGGTAAGAGGCTAATCCGACGTATTTTGTGACGAGAAATCGAATGGTGCAACCGCGTTGCTCTCCGACCAATACTTTTGGCTGTAGCCACAAATGAATAATCAATGATGTCAAGATCACGTGCCCAGCAACGGCTCTTACTCCATGGAAACCAAGGAAATTTGCAATTTTTCAACAGCTGGAGATGCCTGGCCCAATTGCGCATCCTTTGGCACCTTATTGATGTGGGTCAGTGTTCAATTGTACTTTTTACAGCGGATTGTATCAAGTACTCTTTTGTTTTTTTTACATACAAATGGTGGGGTTTTTCTACATGTAGATAAAGACATTGAGTTTGTCTTCGACTTAGAAGTAAGACATTTGTTGGGTTAGTTAAATGGGCTTGGCCCAAAGATTTGACGTCGTCTGGGCTACCGAAGGGCACATTAACTCATTATGAAAAGTTGAATATAGTAATGACCAGTCGCGATTGTACATAGTTAATGTAGCCGATTTCAATTAGCAAAAAGACCAGGCAAAAATCCAAAAGTAGAAAAACTGTTCCAATGCTGCTGGTAAGAGGCTAATCCGACGTATTTTGTGACGAGAAATCGAATGGTGCAAACCGCGTTGCTCTCCGACCAATACTTTTGGCTGTAGCCACTAATGAATAATCAATGATGTCAAGATCACGTGCCCAGCAACGGCTCTTACTCCATGGAAATCATAGAAATTTGCAATTTTTTCAACAGCTGGAGATGCCTGGCCCAATTGCGTATCTTTTGGCACCTTATTGATGTGGGTCAGTGTTCAATTGTACTTTTTACAGCGGACTGTATCAAGTACCTTGTGTTTTTTTATATACAAATGGTGTGGTTTTTCTACATGTAGATAAAGACATTGAGTTTGTCTTCGACTTAGAAGTAAGACATTTGCTGGGTGAGTTAAATGGGCTTGGCCCAAAGATTTGACGTCGTCTGGGCTACCGAAGGGCACATAACTTATAATGAAAAGTTGAATATAGTAATAACCAGTCGCGATTGTACATAGTTAATGTAGCAGATTTCAATTCGCAAAAAGACAAGGCAAAAATCCAAAAGTGGAAAAACTGTTCCAATGCTGCTGGTAAGAGGCTAATCCGACGTATTTTGTGACGAGAAATCGAATGGTGCAAACCGCGTTGCTCTCCGACCAATACTTTTGGCTGTAGCCACAAATGAATAATCAATGATGTCAAGATCACGTGCCCAGCAACGGCTCTTACTCCATGGAAACCAAGGAAATTTGCAATTTTTCAACAGCTGGAGATGCCTGGCCAATTGCGCATCCTTTGGCACCTTATTGATGTGGGTCAGTGTTTAATTGTACTTTTTACAGCGGGTTTGTATCAAGTACCTTGTGTTTTTTTATATACAAATGGTGTGGTTTTTCTACATGTAGATAAAGACATTGAGTTTGTCTTCGACTTAGATATAAGACATTTGCTGGGTGAGTTAAATGGGCTTGGCCCAAAGATTTGACGTCGTCTGGGCTACCGAAGGGCACATAACTTATAATGAAAAGTTGAATATAGTAATGACCAGTCGCGATTGTACATAGTTAATGTAGCCGATTTCAATTCGCAAAAAGACCAGGCAAAAATCCAAAAGTGGAAAAACTGTTCCAATGCTGCTGGTAAGAGGCTAATCCGACGTATTTTGTGACGAGAAATCGAATGGTGCAAACCGCGTTGCTCTCCGACCAATACTTTTGGCTGTAGCCACAAATGAATAATCAATGATGTCAAGATCACGTGCCCAGGCAACGGCTCTTACTCCATGGAAACCAAGGAAATTTTGCAATTTTCAACAGCTGGAGATGCCTGGCCCAATTGCGCATCCTTTGGCACCTTATTGATGTGGGTCAGTGTTCAATTGTACTTTTTACAGCGGACTGTATCAAGTACCTTGTGTTTTTTTTTATATACAAATGGTGTGGTTTTTCTACATGTAGATAAAGACATTGAGTTTGTCTTCGACTTAGAAGTAAGACATTTGCTGGGTGAGTTAAATGGGCTTGGCCCAAAGATTTGACGTCGTCTGGGCTACCGAAGGGCACATAACTTATAATGAAATGTTGAATATAGTAATGACCAGTCGCGATTGTACATAGTTAATGTAGCCGATTTCAATTAGCAAAATGACCAGGCAAAAAATCCAAAAGTGGAAAAAACTGTTCCAATGCTGCGTGGTAAGAGGCTAATCCGACGTATTTTGTGACGAGAAATCGAATGGTGCAAACCGCGTTGCTCTCCGACCAATACTTTTGGCTGTAGCCACAAATGAATAATCAATGATGTCAAGATCACGTGCCCAGCAACGGCTCTTACTCCATGGAAACCATAGAAATTTGCAATTTTTCAACAGCTGGAGATGCCTGGCCAATTGCGCATCTTTTGGCACCTTATTGATGTGGGTCAGTGTTCAATTGTACTTTTTACAGCGGACTGTATCAAGTACCTTGTGTTTTTTTATATACAAATGGTGTGGTTTTTTCTACATGTAGATAAAGACATTGAGTTTGTCTTCGACTTAGAAGTAAGACATTGCTGGGTGAGTTAAATGGGCTTGGCCCAAAGATTTGACGTCGTCTGGGGTACCGAAGGGCACAGAATTATAATGAAATGTTGAATATAGTAATGACCAGTCGCGATTGTACATAGTTAATGTAGCCGATTTCAATTAGCAAAATGACCAGGCAAAAAATCCAAAAGTGGAAAAACTGTTCCAATGCTGCTGGTAAGAGGCTAATCCGACGTATTTTGTGACGAGAAATCGAATGGTGCAAACCGCGTTGCTCTCCGACCAATACTTTTGGCTGTAGCCACAAATGAATAATCAATGATGTCAAGATCACGTGCCCAGCAACGGCTCTTACTCCATGGAAACCAAGGAAATTTGCAATTTTTTCAACAGCTGGAGATGCCTGGCCCAATTGCGCATCCTTTGGCACCTTATTGATGTGGGTCAGTGTTCAATTGTACTTTTTACAGCGGATTGTATCAAGTACCTTGTGTTTTTTTTATATACAAATGGTGTGGTTTTTCTACATGTAGATAAAGACATTGAGTTTGTCTTCGACTTAGAAGTGAGACATTTGCTGGGTGAGTTAAATGGGCTTGGCCCAAAGATTTGACGTCGTCTGGGCTACCGAAGGGCACAGAACTTATAATGAAATGTTGAATAT
>NW_027018448.1:0-25560 GCF_032854445.1 Liolophura sinensis
AGAAATCGAATGTGCAAACCGCGTTGCTCTCCGACCAATACTTTTTGCTGTAGCCACAATTGAATCATCATTTATGTCAAAATCACGTGCCCAGCAACGGCTCTTACTCCATGGAAACCAAGGAAATTTGCAATTTTTCAACAGCTGGAGATGCCTGACCCAATTGCGCATCTTTTGGCACCTTATTGATGTGGGTCAGTGTTCAATTGTACTTTTTACAGCAGACTGTATCAAGTACCTTGTGTTTTTATATAAAAATGGTGTGGTTTTTCTACATGTAGATAAAGACATTGAGTTTATCTTCGACTTAGAAGTAAGACATTTGCTGGGTGAGTTAAATGGGCTTGGCCCAAAGATTTGACATCTTCTGGGCTACCGAAGGGCACATAACTTATAATCAAAAGTTGAATATAGTAATGACCAGTCGCGATTGTACATAGTACATGTAGCCGATTTCAATTAGCAAAAGGACCAGGCAAAAATCCAAAAAGTGGAAAAAATGTTTCCAATGCTGCTGGTAAGAGGCTAATCCGACGTATTTTGTGACGAGAAATCGAATGGTGCAAACCGCGTTGCTCTCCGACCAATACTTTTGGCTGTAGCCACAATTGAATCATCATTTATGTCAAAATCACGTGCCCAGCAACGGCTCTTACTCCATGGAAACCAAGGAAATTTTGCAATTTTTTCAACAGCTGGAGATGCCTGACCCAATTGCGCATCTTTTGGCACCTTATTGATGTGGGTCAGTGTTCAATTGTACTTTTTACAGCAGACTGTATCAAGTACCTTGTGGTTTTATATAAAAATGGTGTGGTTTTTCTACATGTAGATAAAGAGATTAAGTTTATCTTCGACTTAGAAGTAAGACATTTGCTGGGTGAGTTAAATGGGCTTGGCCCAAAGATTTGACATCTTCTGGCTACCGAAGGGCACATAACTTATAATCAAAAGTTGAATATAGTAATGACCAGTCGCGATTGTACATAGTACATGTAGCCGATTTCAATTAGCAAAAAAAAACAGGCAAAAATCCAAAAGTGGAAAAATGTTCCAATGCTGCTGGTAAGAGGCTAATCCGACGTATTTTGTGACGAGAAATCGAATGGTGCAAACCGCGTTGCTCTCCGACCAATACTTTTGGCTGTAGCCACAATTGAATCATCATTTATGTCAAAATCACGTGCCCAGCAAACGGCTCTTACTCCATGGAAACCAAGGAAATTTCCAATTTTTCAACACCTGGAGATGCCTGACCCAATTGCGCATCTTTTGGCACCTTATTGATGTGGGTCAGTGTTCAATTGTACTTTTTACAGCAGACTGTATCAAGTACCTTGTGTTTTTTATATAAAAATGGTGTGGTTTTTCTACATGTAGATAAAGACATTGAGTTTATCTTCGACTTAGAAGTAAGACATTTGCTGGGTGAGTTAAATGGGCTTGGCCAAAGATTTTGACATCTTCTGGGCTACCGAAGGGCACATAACTTATAATCAAAAGTTGAATATAGTAATGACCAGTCGCGATTGTACATAGTACATGTAGCCGATTTCAATTAGCAAAAGGACCAGGCAAAAATCCAAAAGTGGAAAAAAATGTTCCAATGCTGCTGGTAAGAGGCTAATCCGACGTATTTTGTGACGAGAAATCGAATGGTGCAAACCGCGTTGCTCTCCGACCAATACTTTTTGGCTGTAGCCACAATTGGAATCATCATTTATGTCAAAATCACGTGCCCAGCAACGGCTCTTACTCCATGGAAACCAAGGAAATTTGCAATTTTTCAACAGCTGGAGATGCCTGACCCAATTGCGCATCTTTTGGCACCTTATTGATGTGGGTCAGTGTTCAATTGTACTTTTGTACAGCAGACTGTATCAAGTACCTTGTGTTTTTTATATAAAAATGGTGTGGTTTTTCTACATGTAGATAAAGACATTGAGTTTATCTTCGACTTAGAAGTAAGACATTTGCTGGGTGAGTTAAAATGGGCTTGGCCCAAAGATTTGACGTCTTCTGGGCTACCGAAGGGCACATAACTTATAATCAAAAGTTGAATATAGTAATGACCAGTCGCGATTGTACATAGTACATGTAGCCGATTTCAATTAGCAAAAGGACCAGGCAAAATCCAAAAGTGGAAAACTGTTCCAATGCTGCTGGTAAGAGGCTAATCCGACGTATTTTGTGACGAGAAATCGAATGGTGCAAACCGCGTTGCTCTCCGACCAATACTTTTGGCTGTAGCCACAATTGAATCATCATTTATGTCAAAATCACGTGCCCAGCAACGGCTCTTACTCCATGGAAACCAAGGAAATTGCAATTTTTCAACATCCTGGAGATGCCTGACCCAATTGCGCATCTTTTGGCACCTTATTGATGTGGGTCAGTGTTCAATTGTACTTTTTACAGCAGACTGTATCAAGTACCTTGTGGTTTTTATATAAAAATGGTGTGGTTTTTCTACATGTAGATAAAGAGATTAAGTTTATCTTCGACTTAGAAGTAAGACATTTGCTGGGTGAGTTAAATGGGCTTGGCCCAAAGATTTGACATCTTCTGGGCTTACCGAAGGGCACATAACTTATAATCAAAAGTTGAATATAGTAATGACCAGTCGCGATTGTACATAGTACATGTAGCCGATTTCAATTAGCAAAAGGACCAGGCAAAAATCCAAAAGTGGAAAAAAATGTTCCAATGCTGCTGGTAAGAGGCTAATCCGACGTATTTTGTGACGAGAAATCGAATGGTGCAAACCGCGTTGCTCTCCGACCAATACTTTTGGCTGTAGCCACAATTGAATCATCATTTATGTCAAAATCACGTGCCCAGCAACGGCTCTTACTCCATGGAAACCAAGGAAATTGCAATTTTTCAACAGCTGGAGATGCCTGACCCAATTGCGCATCTTTTGGCACCTATTGATGTGGGTCAGTGTTCAATTGTACTTTTTACAGCAGACTGTATCAAGTACCTTGTGGTTTTTATATAAAAATGGTGTGGTTTTTTCTACATGTAGATAAAGACATTGAGTTATCTTCGACTTAGAAGTAAGACAATTTGCTGGGTGAGTTAAATGGGCTTGGCCCAAAGATTTGGACGTCTCTGGGCTACCGAAGGGCACATAACTTATAATCAAAAGTTGAATATAGTAATGACCAGTCGCGATTGTACATTAGTACATGTAGCCGATTTCAATTAGCAAAGGACCAGGCAAAAATCCCAAAAGTAAAAAAAATGCTCCAATCGTGCTGGTAAGAGGCTAATCCGACGTATTTTGTGACGAGAAATCGAATGGTGCAAACCGCGTTGCTCTCCGACCAATACTTTTGGCTGTAGCCACAATTGAATCATCATTTATGTCAAAATCACGTGCCCAGCAACGGCTCTTACTCCATGGAAACCAAGGAAATTTGCAATTTTTCAACAGCTGGAGATGCCTGACCCAATTGCGCATCTTTTGGCACCTATTGATGGGGTCAGTGTTCAATTGTACTTTTTACAGCAGACTGTATCAAGTACCTTGTGTTTTTTATATAAAAATGGTGTGGTTTTTCTACATGTAGATAAAGACATTGAGTTTATCTTCGACTTAGAAGTAAGACATTTGCTGGGTGAGTTAAATGGGCTTGGCCCAAAGATTTGACGTCTTCTGGGCTACCGAAGGGCACATAACTTATAATCAAAAGTTGAATATAGTAATGACCAGTCGCGATTGTACATAGTACATGTAGCCGATTTCAATTAGCAAAAGGACCAGGCAAAAATCCAAAAGTGGAAAAACTGTTCCCAATGCTGCTGGTAAGAGGCTAATCCGACGTATTTTGTGACGAGAAATCGAATGGTGCAAACCGCGTTGCTCTCCCGACCAATACTTTTGGCTGTAGCCACAATTGAATCATCATTTATGTCAAAATCACGTGCCCAGCAACGGCTCTTACTCCATGGAAACCAAGGAAATTTGCAATTTTTCAACACCTGGAGATGCCTGACCCAATTGCGCATCTTTTGGCACCTTATTGATGTGGGTCAGTGTTCAATTGTACTTTTTACAGCAGACTGTATCAAGTACCTTGTGGTTTTTATATAAAAATGGTGTGGTTTTTCTACATGTAGATAAAGAGATTAAGTTTATCTTCGACTTAGAAGTAAGACTTTGCTGGGTGAGTTAAATGGGCTTGGCCCAAAGATTTGACATATCTTCTCTTCTGGGCTACCGAAGGGCACATAACTTATAATCAAAAGTTGAATATAGTAATGACCAGTCGCGATTGTACATAGTACATGTAGCCGATTTTCGATTTCAATTAGCAAAAGGACCAGGCAAAAATCCAAAAGTGGAAAAAATGTTCCAATGCTGCTGGTAAGAGGCTAATCCGACGTATTTTGTGACGAGAAATCGAATGGTGCAAACCGCGTTGCTCTCCGACCAATACTTTTGGCTGTAGCCACAATTGAATCATCATTTATGTCAAAATCACGTGCCCAGCAACGGCTCTTACTCCATGGAAACCAAGGAAATTTGCAATTTTTCAACACCTGGAGATGCCTGACCCAATTGCGCATCTTTTGGCACCTTATTGATGTGGTCAGTGTTCAATTGTACTTTTTACAGCAGACTGTATCAAGTACCTTGTGGTTTTTATATAAAAATGGTGTGGTTTTTCTACATGTAGATAAAGAGATTAAGTTTATCTTCGACTTAGAAGTAAGACATTTGCTGGGTGAGTTAAATGGGCTTGGCCCAAAGATTTGACATCTTCTGGGCTACCGAAGGGCACATAACTTATAATCAAAAGTTGAATATAGTAATGACCAGTCGCGATGGTACATAGTACATGTAGCCGATTTCAATTAGCAAAAGGACCAGGCAAAAATCCAAAAGTAAAAAAAATGCTCCAATCGTGCTGGTAAGAGGCTAATCCGACGTATTTTGTGACGAGAAATCGAATGGTGCAAACCGCGTTGCTCTCCGACCAATACTTTTGGCTGTAGCCACAATTGAATCATCATTTATGTCAAAATCACGTGCCCAGCAACGGCTCTTACTCCATGGAAACCAAGGAAATTTGCAATTTTTCAACAGCTGGAGATGCCTGACCCAATTGCGCATCTTTTGGCACCTTATTGATGTGGGTCAGTGTTCAATTGTACTTTTTACAGCAGACTGTATCAAGTACCTTGTGGTTTTTTATATAAAAATGGTGTGGTTTTTCTACATGTAGATAAAGAGATTAAGTTTATCTTCGACTTAGAAGTAAGACATTTGCTGGGTGAGTTAAATGGGCTTGGCCCAAAGATTTGACATCTTCTGGGCTACCGAAGGGCACATAACTTATAATCAAAAGTTGAATTAGTAATGACCAGTCGCGATTGTACATAGTACATGTAGCCGATTTCAATTAGCAAAAGGAACAGGCAAAAATCCAAAAGTGGAAAAAAATGTTCCAATGCTGCTGGTAAGAGGCTAATCCGACGTATTTTGTGACGAGAAATCGAATGGTGCAAACCGCGTTGCTCTCCGACCAATACTTTTGGCTGTAGCCACAATTGAATCATCATTTATGTCAAAATCACGTGCCCAGCAACGGCTCTTACTCCATGGAAACCAAGGAAATTTCCAATTTTTCAACAGCTGGAGATGCCTGACCCAATTGCGCATCTTTTGGCACCTTATTGATGTGGGTCAGTGTTCAATTGTACTTTTTACAGCAGACTGTATCAAGTACCTTGTGGTTTTTATATAAAAATGGTGTGGTTTTCTACATGTAGATAAAGAGATTAAGTTTATCTTCGACTTAGAAGTAAGACATTTGCTGGGTGAGTTAATGGGCTTGGCCCAAAGATTTGACATCTTCTGGGCTACCGAAGGGCACATAACTTATAATCAAAAGTTGAATATAGTAATGACCAGTCGCGATTGTACATAGTACATGTAGCCGATTTCAATTAGCAAAAGGACCAGGCAAAAAATCCAAAAGTGGAAAAAATGTTCCAATGCTGCTGGTAAGAGGCTAATCCGACGTATTTTGTGACGAGAAATCGAATGGTGCCAAACCGCGTTGCTCTCCGACAATACTTTTGGCTGTAGCCACAATTGAATCATCATTTATGTCAAAATCACGTGCCCAGCAACGGCTCTACTCCATGGAAACCAAGGAAATTTGCAATTTTTCAACAGCTGGAGATGCCTGACCCAATTGCGCATCTTTTGGCACCTTATTGATGTGGGTCAGTGTTCAATTGTACTTTTTACAGCAGACTGTATCAAGTACCTTGTGTTTTTATATAAAAATGGTGTGGTTTTTCTACATGTAGAATAAAGACATTGAGTTTATCTTCGACTTAGAAGTAAGACATTTGCTGGTGAGTTAAATGGGCTTGGCCCAAAGATTTGACGTCTTCTGGGCTACCGAAGGGCACATAACTTATAATCAAAAGTTGAATATAGTAATGACCAGTCGCGATTGTACATAGTACATGTAGCCGATTTCAATTAGCAAAAGGACCAGGCAAAAATCCCAAAAGTAAAAAAAATGCTCCAATCGTGCTGGTAAGAGGCTAATCCGACGTATTTTGTGACGAGAAATCGAATGGTGCAAACCGCGTTGCTCTCCGACCAATACTTTTGGCTGTAGCCACATTGAATCATCATTTATGTCAAAATCACGTGCCCAGCAACGGCTCTTACTCCATGGAAACCAAGGAAATTTCCAATTTTTCAACAGCTGGAGATGCCTGACCCTATTGCGCATCTTTTGGCACCTTATTGATGTGGGTCAGTGTTCAATTGTACTTTTTACAGCAGACTGTATCAAGTACCTTGTGGTTTTTATATAAAAATGGTGTGGTTTTTCTACATGTAGATAAAGAGATTAAGTTTATCTTCGACTTAGAAGTAAGACATTTGCTGGGTGAGTTAAATGGGCTTGGCCCAAAGATTTGACATCTTCTGGGCTACCGAAGGGCACATAACTTATAATCAAAAGTTGAATATAGTAATGACCAGTCGCGATTGTACATAGTACATGTAGCCGATTTCAATTAGCAAAAGGACCAGGCAAAAATCCAAAAGTGGAAAAAATGTTCCAATGCTGCTGGTAAGAGGCTAATCCGACGTATTTTGTGACGAGAAATCGAATGGTGCAAACCGCGTTGCTCTCCGACCAATACTTTTGGCTGTAGCCACAATTGAATCATCATTTATGTCAAAATCACGTGCCCAGCAACGGCTCTTACTCCATGGAAACCAAGGAAATTTCCAATTTTTCAACAGCTGGAGATGCCTGACCCAATTGCGCATCTTTTGGCACCTTATTGATGTGGGTCAGTGTTCAATTGTACTTTTTACAGCAGACTGTATCAAGTACCTTGTGTTTTTTATATAAAAATGGTGTGGTTTTTCTACATGTAGATAAAGACATTGAGTTTATCTTCGACTTAGAAGTAAGACATTTGCTGGGTGAGTTAAATGGGCTTGGCCCAAAGATTTGACGTCTTCTGGGCTACCGAAGGGCACATAACTTATAATCAAAAGTTGAATATAGTAATGACCAGTCGCGATTGTACATAGTACATGTAGCCGATTTCAATTAGCAAAAGGACCAGGCAAAAATCCAAAAGTAAAAAAAATGCTCCAATCGTGCTGGTAAGAGGCTAATCCGACGTATTTTGTGACGAGAAATCGAATGGTGCAAACCGCGTTGCTCTCCGACCAATACTTTTGGCTGTAGCCACAATTGAATCATCATTTATGTCAAAATCACGTGCCCAGCAACGGCTCTTACTCCATGGAAACCAAGGAAATTTGCAATTTTTCAACAGCTGGAGATGCCTGACCCAATTGCGCATCTTTTGGCACCTTATTGATGTGGGTCAGTGTTCAATTGTACTTTTTACAGCAGACTGTATCAAGTACCTTGTGTTTTTTATATAAAAATGGTGTGGTTTTTCTACATGTAGATAAAGACATTGAGTTTATCTTCGACTTAGAAGTAAGACATTTGCTGGGTGAGTTAAATGGGCTTGGCCCAAAGATTTGACATCTTCTGGGCTACCGAAGGGCACATAACTTATAATCAAAAGTTGAATATAGTAATGACCAGTCGCGATTGTACATAGTACATGTAGCCGATTTCAATTAGCAAAAGGACCAGGCAAAAATCCAAAAGTGGAAAAAATGTTCCAATGCTGCTGGTAAGAGGCTAATCCGACGTATTTTGTGACGAGAAATCGAATGGTGCAAACCGCGTTGCTCTCCGACCAATACTTTTGGCTGTAGCCACAATTGAATCATCATTTATGTCAAAATCACGTGCCCAGCAACGGCTCTTACTCCATGGA
The DNA here is from genome assembly GCF_032854445.1 of Liolophura sinensis. NCBI lineage: Eukaryota > Metazoa > Mollusca > Polyplacophora > Chitonida > Chitonidae > Liolophura > Liolophura sinensis. Next base: position 8,353 of record NW_027018448.1, read on the forward strand.
AACCAAGGAAATTTGCAATTTTTCAACAGCTGGAGATGCCTGACCCAATTGCGCATCTTTTGGCACCTTATTGATGTGGGTCAGTGTTCAATTGTACTTTTTACAGCAGACTGTATCAAGTACCTTGTGTTTTTTATATAAAAATGGTGTGGTTTTTCTACATGTAGATAAAGACATTGAGTTTATCTTCGACTTAGAAGTAAGACATTTGCTGGGTGAGTTAAATGGGCTTGGCCCAAAGATTTGACGTCTTCTGGGCTACCGAAGGGCACATAACTTATAATCAAAAGTTGAATATAGTAATGACCAGTCGCGATTGTACATAGTACATGTAGCCGATTTCAATGAGCAAAAGGACCAGGCAAAAATCCAAAAGTGGAAAAAATGTTCCAATGCTGCTGGTAAGAGGCTAATCTGACGTATTTTGTGACGAGAAATCGAATGGTGCAAACCGCGTTGCTCTCCGACCAATACTTTTGGCTGTAGCCACAATTGAATCATCATTTATGCCAAAATCACGTGCCCAGCAACGGCTCTTACTCCATGGAAACCAAGGAAATTTGCAATTTTTCAACAGCTGGAGATGCCTGACCCAATTGCGCATCTTTTGGCACCTTATTGATGTGGGTCAGTGTTCAATTGTACTTTTTACAGCAGACTGTATCAAGTACCTTGTGGTTTTTATATAAAAATGGTGTGGTTTTTCTACATGTAGATAAAGAGATTAAGTTTATCTTCGACTTAGAAGTAAGACATTTGCTGGGTGAGTTAAATGGGCTTGGCCCAAAGATTTGACATCTTCTGGGCTACCGAAGGGCACATAACTTATAATCAAAAGTTGAATATAGTAATGACCAGTCGCGATGGTACATAGTACATGTAGCCGATTTCAATTAGCAAAAGGACCAGGCAAAAATCCAAAAGTAAAAAAAATGCTCCAATCGTGCTGGTAAGAGGCTAATCCGACGTATTTTGTGACGAGAAATCGAATGGTGCAAACCGCGTTGCTCTCCGACCAATACTTTTGGCTGTAGCCACAATTGAATCATCATTTATGTCAAAATCACGTGCCCAGCAACGGCTCTTACTCCATGGAAACCAAGGAAATTTGCAATTTTTCAACAGCTGGAGATGCCTGACCCAATTGCGCATCTTTTGGCACCTTATTGATGTGGGTCAGTGTTCAATTGTACTTTTTACAGCAGACTGTATCAAGTACCTTGTGGTTTTTATATAAAAATGGTGTGGTTTTTCTACATGTAGATAAAGAGATTAAGTTTATCTTCGACTTAGAAGTAAGACATTTGCTGGGTGAGTTAAATGGGCTTGGCCCAAAGATTTGACATCTTCTGGGCTACCGAAGGGCACATAACTTATAATCAAAAGTTGAATATAGTAATGACCAGTCGCGATTGTACATAGTACATGTAGCCGATTTCAATGAGCAAAAGGACCAGGCAAAAATCCAAAAGTTGAAAAAATGTTCCAATGCTGCTGGTAAGAGGCTAATCCGACGTATTTTGTGACGAGAAATCGAATGGTGCAAACCGCGTTGCTCTCCGACCAATACTTTTGGCTGTAGCCACAATTGAATCATCATTTATGTCAAAATCACGTGCCCAGCAACGGCTCTTACTCCATGGAAACCAAGGAAATTTCCAATTTTTCAACAGCTGGAGATGCCTGACCCAATTGCGCATCTTTTGGCACCTTATTGATGTGGGTCAGTGTTCAATTGTACTTTTTACAGCAGACTGTATCAAGTACCTTGTGTTTTTTATATAAAAATGGTGTGGTTTTTCTACATGTAGATAAAGACATTGAGTTTATCTTCGACTTAGAAGTAAGACATTTGCTGGGTGAGTTAAATGGGCTTGGCCCAAAGATTTGACGTCTTCTGGGCTACCGAAGGGCACATAACTTATAATCAAAAGTTGAATATAGTAATGACCAGTCGCGATTGTACATAGTACATGTAGCCGATTTCAATTAGCAAAAGGACCAGGCAAAAATCCAAAAGTAAAAAAAATGCTCCAATCGTGCTGGTAAGAGGCTAATCCGACGTATTTTGTGACGAGAAATCGAATGGTGCAAACCGCGTTGCTCTCCGACCAATACTTTTGGCTGTAGCCACAATTGAATCATCATTTATGTCAAAATCACGTGCCCAGCAACGGCTCTTACTCCATGGAAACCAAGGAAATTTGCAATTTTTCAACAGCTGGAGATGCCTGACCCAATTGCGCATCTTTTGGCACCTTATTGATGTGGGTCAGTGTTCAATTGTACTTTTTACAGCAGACTGTATCAAGTACCTTGTGGTTTTTATATAAAAATGGTGTGGTTTTTCTACATGTAGATAAAGAGATTAAGTTTATCTTCGACTTAGAAGTAAGACATTTGCTGGGTGAGTTAAATGGGCTTGGCCCAAAGATTTGACATCTTCTGGGCTACCGAAGGGCACATAACTTATAATCAAAAGTTGAATATAGTAATGACCAGTCGCGATGGTACATAGTACATGTAGCCGATTTCAATTAGCAAAAGGACCAGGCAAAAATCCAAAAGTAAAAAAAATGCTCCAATCGTGCTGGTAAGAGGCTAATCCGACGTATTTTGTGACGAGAAATCGAATGGTGCAAACCGCGTTGCTCTCCGACCAATACTTTTGGCTGTAGCCACAATTGAATCATCATTTATGTCAAAATCACGTGCCCAGCAACGGCTCTTACTCCATGGAAACCAAGGAAATTTGCAATTTTTCAACAGCTGGAGATGCCTGACCCAATTGCGCATCTTTTGGCACCTTATTGATGTGGGTCAGTGTTCAATTGTACTTTTTACAGCAGACTGTATCAAGTACCTTGTGTTTTTTATATAAAAATGGTGTGGTTTTTCTACATGTAGATAAAGACATTGAGTTTATCTTCGACTTAGAAGTAAGACATTTGCTGGGTGAGTTAAATGGGCTTGGCCCAAAGATTTGACATCTTCTGGGCTACCGAAGGGCACATAACTTATAATCAAAAGTTGAATATAGTAATGACCAGTCGCGATTGTACATAGTACATGTAGCCGATTTCAATTAGCAAAAGGACCAGGCAAAAATCCAAAAGTGGAAAAAATGTTCCAATGCTGCTGGTAAGAGGCTAATCCGACGTATTTTGTGACGAGAAATCGAATGGTGCAAACCGCGTTGCTCTCCGACCAATACTTTTGGCTGTAGCCACAATTGAATCATCATTTATGTCAAAATCACGTGCCCAGCAACGGCTCTTACTCCATGGAAACCAAGGAAATTTGCAATTTTTCAACACCTGGAGATGCCTGACCCAATTGCGCATCTTTTGTCACCTTATTGATGTGGGTCAGTGTTCAATTGTACTTTTTACAGCAGACTGTATCAAGTACCTTGTGGTTTTTATATAAAAATGGTGTGGTTTTTCTACATGTAGATAAAGACATTGAGTTTATCTTCGACTTAGAAGTAAGACATTTGCTGGGTGAGTTAAATGGGCTTGGCCCAAAGATTTGACATCTTCTGGGCTACCGAAGGGCACATAACTTATAATCAAAAGTTGAATATAGTAATGACCAGTCGCGATTGCACATAGTACATGTAGCCGATTTCAATGAGCAAAAGGAGCAGGCAAAAATCCAAAAGTGGAAAAAATGTTCCAATGCTGCTGGTAAGAGGCTAATCCGACGTATTTTGTGACGAGAAATCGAATGGTGCAAACCGCGTTGCTCTCCGACCAATACTTTTGGCTGTAGCCACAATTGAATCATCATTTATGTCAAAATCACGTGCCCAGCAACGGGTCTTACTCCATGGAAACCAAGGAAATTTCCAATTTTTCAACAGCTGGAGATGCCTGACCCAATTGCGCATCTTTTGGCACCTTATTGATGTGGGTCAGTGTTCAATTGTACTTTTTACAGCAGACTGTATCAAGTACCTTGTGGTTTTTATATAAAAATGGTGTGGTTTTTCTACATGTAGATAAAGAGATTAAGTTTATCTTCGACTTAGAAGTAAGACATTTGCTGGGTGAGTTAAATGGGCTTGGCCCAAAGATTTGACATCTTCTGGGCTACCGAAGGGCACATAACTTATAATCAAAAGTTGAATATAGTAATGACCAGTCGCGATTGTACATAGTACATGTAGCCGATTTCAATTAGCAAAAGGACCAGGCAAAAATCCAAAAGTAAAAAAAATGCTCCAATCGTGCTGGTAAGAGGCTAATCCGACGTATTTTGTGACGAGAAATCGAATGGTGCAAACCGCGTTGCTCTCCGACCAATACTTTTGGCTGTAGCCACAATTGAATCATCATTTATGTCAAAATCACGTGCCCAGCAACGGCTCTTACTCCATGGAAACCAAGGAAATTTGAAATTTTTCAACAGCTGGAGATGCCTGACCCAATTGCGCATCTTTTGGCACCTTATTGATGTGGGTCAGTGTTCAATTGTACTTTTTACAGCAGACTGTATCAAGTACCTTGTGTTTTTTATATAAAAATGGTGTGGTTTCTCTACATGTAGATAAAGACATTGAGTTTATCTTCGACTTAGAAGTAAGACATTTGCTGGGTGAGTTAAATGGGCTTGACCCAAAGATTTGACATCTTCTGGGCTACCGAAGGGCACATAACTTATAATCAAAAGTTGAATATAGTAATGACCAGTCGCGATTGTACATAGTACATGTAGCCGATTTCAATGAGCAAAAGGACCAGGCAAAAATCCAAAAGTGGAAAAAATGTTCCAATGCTGCTGGTAAGAGGCTAATCCGACGTATTTTGTGACGAGAAATCGAATGGTGCAAACCGCGTTGCTCTCCGACCAATACTTTTGGCTGTAGCCACAATTGAATCATCATTTATGTCAAAATCACGTGCCCAGCAACGGCTCTTACTCCATGGAAACCAAGGAAATTTGCAATTTTTCAACACCTGGAGATGCCTGACCCAATTGCGCATCTTTTGGCACCTTATTGATGTGGGTCAGTGTTCAATTGTACTTTTTACAGCAGACTGTATCAAGTACCTTGTGGTTTTTATATAAAAATGGTGTGGTTTTTCTACATGTAGATAAAGAGATTAAGTTTATCTTCGACTTAGAAGTAAGACATTTGCTGGGTGAGTTAAATGGGCTTGGCCCAAAGATTTGACATCTTCTGGGCTACCGAAGGGCACATAACTTATAATCAAAAGTTGAATATAGTAATGACCAGTCGCGATTGTACATAGTACATGTAGCCGATTTCAATTAGCAAAAGGACCAGGCAAAAATCCAAAAGTGGAAAAAATGTTCCAATGCTGCTGGTAAGAGGCTAATCCGACGTATTTTGTGACGAGAAATCGAATGGTGCAAACCGCGTTGCTCTCCGACCAATACTGTTGGCTGTAGCCACAATTGAATCATCATTTATGTCAAAATCACGTGCCCAGCAACGGCTCTTACTCCATGGAAACCAAGGAAATTTGCAATTTTTCAACAGCTGGAGATGCCTGACCCAATTGCGCATCTTTTGGCACCTTATTGATGTGGGTCAGTGTTCAATTGTACTTTTTACAGCAGACTGTATCAAGTACCTTGTGTTTTTATTTAAAAATGGTGTGGTTTTTCTACATGTAGATAAAGACATTGAGTTTATCTTCGACTTAGAAGTAAGACATTTGCTGGGTGAGTTAAATGGGCTTGGCCCAAAGATTTGACGTCTTCTGGGCTACCGAAGGGCACATAACTTATAATCAAAAGTTGAATATAGTAATGACCAGTCGCGATTGTACATAGTACATGTAGCCGATTTCAATTAGCAAAAGGACCAGGCAAAAATCCAAAAGTAAAAAAAATGCTCCAATCGTGCTGGTAAGAGGCTAATCCGACGTATTTTGTGACGAGAAATCGAATGGTAGCAAACCGCGTTGCTCTCCGACCAATACTTTTGGCTGTAGCCACAATTGAATCATCATTTATGTCAAAATCACGTGCCCAGCAACGGCTCTTACTCCATGGAAACCAAGGAAATTTGCAATTTTTCAACAGCTGGAGATGCCTGACCCAATTGCGCATCTTTTGGCACCTTATTGATGTGGGTCAGTGTTCAATTGTACATTTTACAGCAGACTGTATCAAGTACCTTGTGTTTTTTATATAAAAATGGTGTGGTTTTTCTACATGTAGATAAAGACATTGAGTTTATCTTCGACTTAGAAGTAAGACATTTGCTGGGTGAGTTAAATGGGCTTGGCCCAAAGATTTGACGTCTTCTGGGCTACCGAAGGGCACATAACTTATAATCAAAAGTTGAATATAGTAATGACCAGTCGCGATTGTACATAGTACATGTAGCCGATTTCAATTAGCAAAAGGACCAGGCAAAAATCCAAAAGTAAAAAAAATGCTCCAATCGTGCTGGTAAAAGGCTAATCCGACGTATTTTGTGACGAGAAATCGAATGGTGCAAACCGCGTTGCTCTCCGACCAATACTTTTGGCTGTAGCCACAATTGAATCATCATTTATGTCAAAATCACGTGCCCAGCAACGGCTCTTACTCCATGGAAACCAAGGAAATTTCCAATTTTTCAACAGCTGGAGATGCCTGACCCAATTGCGCATCTTTTGGCACCTTATTGATGTGGGTCAGTGTTCAATTGTACTTTTTACAGCAGACTGTATCAAGTACCTTGTGTTTTTTATATAAAAATGGTGTGGTTTTTCTACATGTAGATAAAGACATTGAGTTTATCTTCGACTTAGAAGTAAGACATTTGCTGGGTGAGTTAAATGGGCTTGGCCCAAAGATTTGACATCTTCTGGGCTACCGAAGGGCACATAACTTATAATCAAAAGTTGAATATAGTAATGACCAGTCGCGATTGTACATAGTACATGTAGCCGATTTCAATGAGCAAAAGGACCAGGCAAAAATCCAAAAGTGGAAAAAATGTTCCAATGCTGCTGGTAAGAGGCTAATCCGACGTATTTTGTGACGAGAAATCGAATGGTGCAAACCGCGTTGCTCTCCGACCAATACTTTTGGCTGTAGCCACAATTGAATCATCATTTATGTCAAAATCACGTGCCCAGCAACGGCTCTTACTCCATGGAAACCAAGGAAATTTGCAATTTTTCAACACCTGGAGATGCCTGACCCAATTGCGCATCTTTTGGCACCTTATTGATGTGGGTCAGTGTTCAATTGTACTTTTTACAGCAGACTGTATCAAGTACCTTGTGGTTTTTATATAAAAATGGTGTGGTTTTTCTACATGTAGATAAAGAGATTAAGTTTATCTTCGACTTAGAAGTAAGACATTTGCTGGGTGAGTTAAATGGGCTTGGCCCAAAGATTTGACATCTTCTGGGCTACCGAAGGGCACATAACTTATAATCAAAAGTTGAATATAGTAATGACCAGTCGCGATTGTACATAGTACATGTAGCCGATTTCAATTAGCAAAAGGACCAGGCAAAAATCCAAAAGTGGAAAAAATGTTCCAATGCTGCTGGTAAGAGGCTAATCCGACCTATTTTGTGACGAGAAATCGAATGGTGCAAACCGCGTTGCTCTCCGACCAATACTTTTGGCTGTAGCCACAATTGAATCATCATTTATGTCAAAATCACGTGCCCAGCAACGGCTCTTACTCCATGGAAACCAAGGAAATTTGCAATTTTTCAACAGCTGGAGATGCCTGACCCAATTGCGCATCTTTTGGCACCTTATTGACGTGGGTCAGTGTTCAATTGTACTTTTTACAGCAGACTGTATCAAGTACCTTGTGTTTTTTATATAAAAATGGTGTGGTTTTTCTACATGTAGATAAAGACATTGAGTTTATCTTCGACTTAGAAGTAAGACATTTGCTGGGTGAGTTAAATGGGCTTGGCCCAAAGATTTGACATCTTCTGGGCTACCGAAGGGCACATAACTTATAATCAAAAGTTGAATATAGTAATGACCAGTCGCGATTGTACATAGTACATGTAGCCGATTTCAATTAGCAAAAGGACCAGGCAAAAATCCAAAAGTGGAAAAAATGTTCCAATGCTGCTGGTAAGAGGCTAATCTGACGTATTTTGTGACGAGAAATCGAATGGTGCAAACCGCGTTGCTCTCCGACCAATACTTTTGGCTGTAGCCACAATTGAATCATCATTTATGTCAAAATCACGTGCCCAGCAACGGCTCTTACTCCATGGAAACCAAGGAAATTTCCAATTTTTCAACAGCTGGAGATGCCTGACCCAATTGCGCATCTTTTGGCACCTTATTGATGTGGGTCAGTGTTCAATTGTACTTTTTACAGCAGACTGTATCAAGTACCTTGTGGTTTTTATATAAAAATGGTGTGGTTTTTCTACATGTAGATAAAGAGATTAAGTTTATCTTCGACTTAGAAGTAAGACATTTGCTGGGTGAGTTAAATGGGCTTGGCCCAAAGATTTGACATCTTCTGGGCTACCGAAGGGCACATAACTTATAATCAAAAGTTGAATATAGTAATGACCAGTCGCGATGGTACATAGTACATGTAGCCGATTTCAATTAGCAAAAGGACCAGGCAAAAATCCAAAAGTAAAAAAAATGCTCCAATCGTGCTGGTAAGAGGCTAATCCGACGTATTTTGTGACGAGAAATCGAATGGTGCAAACCGCGTTGCTCTCCGACCAATACTTTTGGCTGTAGCCACAATTGAATCATCATTTATGTCAAAATCACGTGCCCAGCAACGGCTCTTACTCCATGGAAACCAAGGAAATTTGAAATTTTTCAACAGCTGGAGATGCCTGACCCAATTGCGCATCTTTTGGCACCTTATTGATGTGGGTCAGTGTTCAATTGTACTTTTTACAGCAGACTGTATCAAGTACCTTGTGTTTTTTATATAAAAATGGTGTGGTTTCTCTACATGTAGATAAAGACATTGAGTTTATCTTCGACTTAGAAGTAAGACATTTGCTGGGTGAGTTAAATGGGCTTGGCCCAAAGATTTGACATCTTCTGGGCTACCGAAGGGCACATAACTTATAATCAAAAGTTGAATATAGTAATGACCAGTCGCGATTGTACATAGTACATGTAGCCGATTTCAATGAGCAAAAGGACCAGGCAAAAATCCAAAAGTGGAAAAAATGTTCCAATGCTGCTGGTAAGAGGCTAATCCGACGTATTTTGTGACGAGAAATCGAATGGTGCAAACCGCGTTGCTCTCCGACCAATACTTTTGGCTGTAGCCACAATTGAATCATCATTTATGTCAAAATCACTTGCCCAGCAACGGCTCTTACTCCATGGAAACCAAGGAAATTTGCAATTTTTCAACACCTGGAGATGCCTGACCCAATTGCGCATCTTTTGGCACCTTATTGATGTGGGTCAGTGTTCAATTGTACTTTTTACAGCAGACTGTATCAAGTACCTTGTGGTTTTTATATAAAAATGGTGGTGGTTTTTCTACATGTAGATAAAGAGATTAAGTTTATCTTCGACTTAGAAGTAAGACATTTGCTGGGTGAGTTAAATGGGCTTGGCCCAAAGATTTGACATCTTCTGGGCTACCGAAGGGCACATAACTTATAATCAAAAGTTGAATATAGTAATGACCAGTCGCGATTGTACATAGTACATGTAGCCGATTTCAATTAGCAAAAGGACCAGGCAAAAATCCAAAAGTGGAAAAAATGTTCCAATGCTGCTGGTAAGAGGCTAATCCGACGTATTTTGTGACGAGAAATCGAATGGTGCAAACCGCGTTGCTCTCCGACCAATACTTTTGGCTGTAGCCACAATTGAATCATCATTTATGTCAAAATCACGTGCCCAGCAACGGCTCTTACTCCATGGAAACCAAGGAAATTTGCAATTTTTCAACAGCTGGAGATGCCTGACCCAATTGCGCATCTTTTGGCACCTTATTGATGTGGGTCAGTGTTCAATTGTACTTTTTACAGCAGACTGTATCAAGTACCTTGTGTTTTTATTTAAAAATGGTGTGGTTTTTCTACATGTAGATAAAGACATTGAGTTTATCTTCGACTTAGAAGTAAGACATTTGCTGGGTGAGTTAAATGGGCTTGGCCCAAAGATTTGACATCTTCTGGGCTACCGAAGGGCACATAACTTATAATCAAAAGTTGAATATAGTAATGACCAGTCGCGATTGTACATAGTACATGTAGCCGATTTCAATTAGCAAAAGGACCAGGCAAAAATCCAAAAGTAAAAAAAATGCTCCAATCGTGCTGGTAAGAGGCTAATCCGACGTATTTTGTGACGAGAAATCGAATGGTGCAAACCGCGTTGCTCTCCGACCAATACTTTTGGCTGTAGCCACAATTGAATCATCATTTATGTCAAAATCACGTGCCCAGCAACGGCTCTTACTCCATGGAAACCAAGGAAATTTGCAATTTTTCAACAGCTGGAGATGCCTGACCCAATTGCGCATCTTTTGGCACCCTTATTGATGTGGGTCAGTGTTCAATTGTACTTTTTACAGCAGACTGTATCAAGTACCTTGTGGTTTTTATATAAAAATGGTGTGGTTTTTCTACATGTAGATAAAGAGATTAAGTTTATCTTCGACTTAGAAGTAAGACATTTGCTGGGTGAGTTAAATGGGCTTGGCCCAAAGATTTTGACATCCTTCTGGGCTACCGAAGGGCACATAACTTATAATCAAAAGTTGAATATAGTAATGACCAGTCGCGATTGTACATAGTACATGTAGCCGATTTCAATTAGCAAAAGGACCAGGCAAAAATCCAAAAGTGGAAAAAAATGTTCCAATGCTGCTGGTAAGAGGCTAATCCGACGTATTTTGTGACGAGAAATCGAATGGTGCAAACCGCGTTGCTCTCCGACCAATACTTTTGGCTGTAGCCACAATTGAATCATCATTTATGTCAAAATCACGTGCCCAGCAACGGCTCTTACTCCATGGAAACCAAGGAAATTTGCAATTTTTCAACAGCTGGAGATGCCTGACCCAATTGCGCATCTTTTGGCACCTTATTGATGTGGGTCAGTGTTCAATTGTACTTTTTACAGCAGACTGTATCAAGTACCTTGTGGTTTTTTATATAAAAATGGTGTGGTTTTTCTACATGTAGATAAAGAGATTAAGTTTATCTTCGACTTAGAAGTAAGACATTTGCTGGGTGAGTTAAATGGGCTTGGCCCAAAGATTTGACGTCTTCTGGGCTACCGAAGGGGCACATAACTTATAATCAAAAGTTGAATATAGTAATGACCAGTCGCGATTGTACATAGTACATGTAGCCGATTTCAATTAGCAAAAGGACCAGGCAAAATCCAAAAGTAAAAAAAATGCTCCCAATCGTGCTGGTAAGAGGCTAATCCGACGTATTTTGTGACGAGAAATCGAATGGTGCAAACCGCGTTGCTCTCCGACCAATACTTTTGGCTGTAGCCACAATTGAATCATCATTTATGTCAAAATCACGTGCCCAGCAACGGCTCTTACTCCATGGAAACCAAGGAAATTTGCAATTTTTCAACAGCTGGAGATGCCTGACCCAATTGCGCATCTTTTGGCACCTTATTGATGTGGGTCAGTGTTCAATTGTACTTTTTACAGCAGACTGTATCAAGTACCTTGTGTTTTTTATATAAAAATGGTGTGTGGGTTTTTCTACATGTAGATAAAGACATTGAGTTTATCTTCGACTTAGAAGTAAGACATTTGCTGGGTGAGTTAAATGGGCTTGGCCCAAAGATTTGAAGACATCTTCTGGGCTACCGAAGGGCACATAACTTATAATCAAAAGTTGAATATAGTAATGACCAGTCGCGATTGTACATAGTACATGTAGCCGATTTCAATTAGCAAAAGGACCAGGCAAAAAATCCAAAAGTGGAAAAAATGTTCCAATGCTGCTGGTAAGAGGCTAATCCGACGTATTTTGTGACGAGAAATCGAATGGTGCAAACCGCGTGCTCTCCGACCAATACTTTTGGCTGTAGCCACAATTGAATCATCATTTATGTCAAAATCACGTGCCCAGCAACGGCTCTTACTCCATGGAAACCAAGGAAATTTGCAATTTTTCAACACCTGGAGATGCCTGACCCAATTGCGCATCTTTTGGCACCTTATTGATGTGGGTCAGTGTTCAATTGTACTTTTTACAGCAGACTGTATCAAGTACCTTGTGGTTTTTATATAAAAATGGTGTGGTTTTTCTACATGTAGATAAAGAGATTAAGTTTATCTTCGACTTAGAAGTAAGACATTTGCTGGGTGAGTTAAATGGGCTTGGCCCAAAGATTTGACATCTTCTGGGCTACCGAAGGGCACATAACTTATAATCAAAAGTTGAATATAGTAATGACCAGTCGCGATGGTACATAGTACATGTAGCCGGTTTCAATTAGCAAAAGGACCAGGCAAAAATCCAAAAGTGGAAAAAATGTTCCAATGCTGCTGGTAAGAGGCTAATCCGACGTATTTTGTGACGAGAAATCGAATGGTGCTAACCGCGTTGCTCTCCGACCAATACTTTTGGCTGTAGCCACAATTGAATCATCATTTATGTCAAAATCACGTGCCCAGCAACGGCTCTTACTCCATGGAAACCAAGGAAATTTGCAATTTTTCAACAGCTGGAGATGCCTGACCCAATTGCGCATCTTTTGGCACCTTATTGATGTGGGTCAGTGTTCAATTGTACTTTTTACAGCAGACTGTATCAAGTACCTTGTGTTTTTATATAAAAATGGTGTGGTTTTTCTACATGTAGATAAAGACATTGAGTTTATCTTCGACTTAGAAGTAAGACATTTGCTGGGTGAGTTAAATGGGCTTGGCCCAAAGATTTGACGTCTTCTGGGCTACCGAAGGGCACATAACTTATAATCAAAAGTTGAATATAGTAATGGACCAGTCGCGATGGTACATAGTACATGTAGCCGATTTCAATTAGCAAAAGGACCAGGCAAAAATCCAAAAGTGGAAAAAATGTCCAATGCTGCTGGTAAGAGGCTAATCCGACGTATTTTGTGACGAGAAATCGAATGGTGCAAACCGCGTTGCTCTCCGACCAATACTTTTGGCTGTAGCCACAATTGAATCATCATTTATGTCAAAATCACGTGCCCAGCAACGGCTCTTACTCCATGGAAACCAAGGAAATTTGCAATTTTTCAACAGCTGGAGATGCCTGACCCAATTGCGCATCTTTTGGCACCTTATTGATGTGGGTCAGTGTTCAATTGTACTTTTTACAGCAGGACTGTATCAAGTACCTTGTGTTTTTTATATAAAAATGGTGTGGTTTTTCTACATGTAGATAAAGACATTGAGTTTATCTTCGACTTAGAAGTAAGACATTTGCTGGGTGAGTTAAATGGGCTTGGCCCAAAGATTTGACGTCTTCTGGGCTACCGAAGGGCACATAACTTATAATCAAAAGTTGAATATAGTAATGACCAGTCGCGATGGTACATAGTACATGTAGCCGATTTCAATTAGCAAAAGGACCAGGCAAAAATCCAAAAGTGGAAAAAAATGTTCCAATGCTGCTGGTAAGAGGCTAATCCGACGTATTTTTGTGACGAGAAATCGAATGGTGCAAACCGCGTTGCTCTCCGACCAATACTGTTGGCTGTAGCCACAATTGAATCATCATTTATGTCAAAATCACGTGCCCAGCAACGGCTCTTACTCCATGGAAACCAAGGAAATTTGCAATTTTTCAACAGCTGGAGATGCCTGACCCAATTGCGCATCTTTTGGCACCTTATTGATGTGGGGTCAGTGTTCAATTGTACTTTTTACAGCAGACTGTATCAAGTACCTTGTGTTTTTATTTAAAAATGGTGTGGTTTTTCTACATGTAGATAAAGACATTGAGTTTATCTTCGACTTAGAAGTAAGACATTTGCTGGGTGAGTTAAATGGGCTTGGCCCAAAGATTTGACGTCTTCTGGGCTACCGAAGGGCACATAACTTATAATCAAAGTTGAATATAGTAATGACCAGTCGCGATTGTACATAGTACATGTAGCCGATTTCAATTAGCAAAAGGACCAGGCAAAAATCCAAAAGTAAAAAAAATGCTCCAATCGTGCTGGTAAGAGGCTTAATCCGACGTATTTTGTGACGAGAAATCGAATGGTGCAAACCGCGTTGCTCTCCGACCAATACTTTTGGCTGTAGCCACAATTGAATCATCATTATGTCAAAATCACGTGCCCAGCAACGGCTCTTACTCCATGGAAACCAAGGAAATTTGCAATTTTTCAACAGCTGGAGATGCCTGACCCAATTGCGCATCTTTTGGCACCTTATTGATGTGGGTCAGTGTTCAATTGTACATTTTACAGCAGACTGTATCAAGTACCTTGTGTTTTTTATATAAAAATGGTGTGGTTTTTCTACATGTAGATAAAGACATTGAGTTTATCTTCGACTTAGAAGTAAGACATTTGCTGGGTGAGTTAAATGGGCTTGGCCCAAAGATTTGACGTCTTCTGGGCTACCGAAGGGCACATAACTTATAATCAAAAGTTGAATATAGTAATGACCAGTCGCGATTGTACATAGTACATGTAGCCGATTTCAATAAGCAAAAGGACCAGGCAAAAATCCAAAAGTAAAAAAATGCTCCAATCGTGCTGGTAAAAGGCTAATCCGACGTATTTTGTGACGAGAAATCGAATGGTGCAAACCGCGTTGCTCTCCGACCAATACTTTTGGCTGTAGCCACAATTGAATCATCATTTATGTCAAAATCACGTGCCCAGCAACGGCTCTTACTCCATGGAAACCAAGGAAATTTCCAATTTTTCAACAGCTGGAGATGCCTGACCCAATTGCGCATCTTTTGGCACCTTATTGATGTGGGTCAGTGTTCAATTGAACTTTTTACAGCAGACTGTATCAAGTACCTTGTGTTTTTTATATAAAAATGGTGTGGTTTTTCTACATGTAGATAAAGACATTGAGTTTATCTTCGACTTAGAAGTAAGACATTTGCTGGGTGAGTTAAATGGGCTTGGCCCAAAGATTTGACATCTTCTGGGCTACCGAAGGGCACATAACTTATAATCAAAAGTTGAATATAGTAATGACCAGTCGCGATTGTACATAGTACATGTAGCCGATTTCAATGAGCAAAAGGACCAGGCAAAAATCCAAAAGTGGAAAAAATGTTCCAATGCTGCTGGTAAGAGGCTAATCCGACGTATTTTGTGACGAGAAATCGAATGGTGCAAACCGCGTTGCTCTCCGACCAATACTTTTGGCTGTAGCCACAATTGAATCATCATTTATGTCAAAATCACGTGCCCAGCAACGGCTCTTACTCCATGGAAACCAAGGAAATTTGCAATTTTTCAACACCTGGAGATGCCTGACCCAATTGCGCATCTTTTGGCACCTTATTGATGTGGGTCAGTGTTCAATTGTACTTTTTACAGCAGACTGTATCAAGTACCTTGTGGTTTTTATATAAAAATGGTGTGGTTTTTCTACATGTAGATAAAGAGATTAAGTTTATCTTCGACTTAGAAGTAAGACATTTGCTGGGTGAGTTAAATGGGCTTGGCCAAAGATTTGACATCTTCTGGGCTACCGAAGGGCACATAACTTATAATCAAAAGTTGAATATAGTAATGACCAGTCGCGATTGTACATAGTACATGTAGCCGATTTCAATTAGCAAAAGGACCAGGCAAAAATCCAAAAGTGGAAAAAATGTTCCAATGCTGCTGGTAAGAGGCTAATCCGACCTATTTTGTGACGAGAAATCGAATGGTGCAAACCGCGTTGCTCTCCGACCAATACTTTTGGCTGTAGCCACAATTGAATCATCATTTATGTCAAAATCACGTGCCCAGCAACGGCTCTTACTCCATGGAAACCAAGGAAATTTGCAATTTTTCAACAGCTGGAGATGCCTGACCCAATTGCGCATCTTTTGGCACCTTATTGACGTGGGTCAGTGTTCAATTGTACTTTTTACAGCAGACTGTATCAAGTACCTTGTGTTTTTTATATAAAAATGGTGTGGTTTTTCTACATGTAGATAAAGACATTGAGTTTATCTTCGACTTAGAAGTAAGACATTTGCTGGGTGAGTTAAATGGGCTTGGCCCAAAGATTTGACATCTTCTGGGCTACCGAAGGGCACATAACTTATAATCAAAAGTTGAATATAGTAATGACCAGTCGCGATTGTACATAGTACATGTAGCCGATTTCAATTAGCAAAAGGACCAGGCAAAAATCCAAAAGTGGAAAAAATGTTCCAATGCTGCTGGTAAGAGGCTAATCTGACGTATTTTGTGACGAGAAATCGAATGGTGCAAACCGCGTTGCTCTCCGACCAATACTTTTGGCTGTAGCCACAATTGAATCATCATTTATGTCAAAATCACGTGCCCAGCAACGGCTCTTACTCCATGGAAACCAAGGAAATTTGCAATTTTCAACAGCTGGAGATGCCTGACCCAATTGCGCATCTTTTGGCACCTTATTGATGTGGGTCAGTGTTCAATTGTACTTTTTACAGCAGACTGTATCAAGTACCTTGTGGTTTTTATATAAAAATGGTGTGGTTTTTCTACATGTAGATAAAGAGATTAAGTTTATCTTCGACTTAGAAGTAAGACATTTGCTGGGTGAGTTAAATGGGCTTGGCCCAAAGATTTGACATCTTCTGGGCTACCGAAGGGCACATAACTTATAATCAAAAGTTGAATATAGTAATGACCAGTCGCGATGGTACATAGTACATGTAGCCGATTTCAATTAGCAAAAGGACCAGGCAAAAATCCAAAAGTAAAAAAAATGCTCCAATCGTGCTGGTAAGAGGCTAATCCGACGTATTTTGTGACGAGAAATCGAATGGTGCAAACCGCGTTGCTCTCCGACCAATACTTTTGGCTGTAGCCACAATTGAATCATCATTTATGTCAAAATCACGTGCCCAGCAACGGCTCTTACTCCATGGAAACCAAGGAAATTTGAAATTTTTCAACAGCTGGAGATGCCTGACCCAATTGCGCATCTTTTGGCACCTTATTGATGTGGGTCAGTGTTCAATTGTACTTTTTACAGCAGACTGTATCAAGTACCTTGTGTTTTTTTATATAAAAATGGTGTGGTTTCTCTACATGTAGATAAAGACATTGAGTTTATCTTCGACTTAGAAGTAAGACATT
>NW_027018449.1:0-25318 GCF_032854445.1 Liolophura sinensis
TCTTACTCCATGGAAACAAGGAAATTTGCAATTTTTCAACAGCTGGAGATGCCTGGCCCAATTGCGCATCCTTTGGCACCTTATTGATGTGGGTCAGTGTTCAATTGTACTTTTTACAGCGGATTGTATCAAGTACCTTGTGTTTTTTTTATATACAAATGGTGTGGTTTTTCTACATGTAGATAAAGACATTGAGTTTGTCTTCGACTTAGAAGTAAGACATTTGTTGGGTGAGTTAAATGGGCTTGGCCCAAAGATTTGACGTCGTCTGGGCTACCGAAGGGCACATAACTACAATGAAAAGTTGAATATAGTAATGACCAGTCGCGATTGTACATAGTTAATGTAGCCGATTTCAATTCGCAAAAAGGACCAGGCAAAAATCCAAAAGTGGAAAAACTGTTCCAATGCTGCTGGTAAGAGGCTAATCCGACGTATTTGTGACGAGAAATCGAATGGTGCAAACTGCGTTGCTTTCCGACCAATACTTTTGGCTGTAGCCACAAAAGAATAATCAATGATGTCAAGATCACGTGCCCAGCAACGGCTCTTACTCCATGGAAACCATAGAAATTTGCAATTTTTCAACAGCTGGAGATGCCTGGCCCAATTGCGCATCCTTTGGCACCTTATTGATGTGGGTCAGTGTTCAATTGTACTTTTTACAGCGGATTGTATCAAGTACCTTTTGTTTTTTTTTATATACAAAGGTGTGGTTTTTCTACATGTAGATAAAGACATTGAGTTTGTCTTCGACTTAGAAGTAAGGACATTTGCTGGGTGAGTTAAATGGGCTTGGCCAAAGATTTGACGTCGTCTGGGCTACCGAAGGGCACATAACTTATAATGAAAAATTGAATATAGTAATGACCAGTCGCGATTGTACATAGCTAATGTACCCGATTTCAATAAGCAAAAAGACAAGGCAAAAATCCAAAAGTGGAAAAACTGTTCCAATTGCTGCTTGGTAAGAGGCTAATCCGACGTATTTTGTGACGAGAAATCGAATGGTGCAAACCGCGTTGCCTCTCCGACCAATACTTTTGGCTGTAGCCACAAATGAATAATCAATGATGTCAAGATCACGTGCCCAGCAACGGCTCTTACTCTATGGAAACCAAGGAAATTTGCAATTTTTCAACAGCTGGAGATGCCTGGCCCAATTGCGCATCTTTTGGCACCTTATTGATGTGGGTCAGTGTTCAATTGTACTTTTTACAGCGGATTGTATCAAGTACCTTGTGCTTTTTTATATACAAATGTGTGGTTTTTCTACATGTAGATAAAGACATTGAGTTTGTCTTCGACTTAGAAGTAAGACATTTGACTGGGTGAGTTAAATGGTTTGGCCCAAAGATTTGACGTCGTCTGGGCTACCGAAGGGCACATACTTATAATGAAATATTGAATATAGTAATGACCAGTCGCGATTGTACATAGTTAATGTAGCCGATTTCAATTCGCAAAAAGACCAGGCAAAAAATCCAAAAGTAGAAAAACTGTTCCAATGCTGCTGGTAAGAGGGCTAATCCGACGTATTTTGTGACGAGAAATCGAATGGGTGCAAACCGCGTTGCTCTCCGACCAATACTTTTGGCTGTAGCCACAAATGAATAATCAATGATGTCAAGATCACGTGCCCAGCAACGGCTCTTACTCCATGGAAACCAAGGAAATTTTGCAATTTTTCAACAGCTGGAGATGCCTGGCCCAATTGCGCATCCTTTGGCACCTTATTGATGTGGGTCAGTGTTCAATTGTACTTTTTACAGCGGATTTGTATCAAGTACCTTGTGTTTTTTTATATACAAATGGTGTGGTTTTTTCTACATGTAGATAAAGACATTGAGTTTGTCTTCGACTTAGAAGTAAGACATTTGCTGGGTGAGTAATATGGGTTTGGCTCAAAGATTTGACGTCCGTCTGGGCTACCGAAGGGCACATAACTTATAATGAAAAGTTGAATATAGTAATGACCAGTCGCGATTGTACATAGTTAATGTAGCCGATTTCAATTAGCAAAAAGACCAGGCAAAATCCAAAAGTAGAAAAACTGTTCCAATGCTGCTGGTAAGAGGCTAATCCGACGTATTTTGTGACGAGAAATCGAATGGTGCAAACCGCGTTGCTCTCCGACCAATACTTTTGGCTGTAGCCACGAATGAATAATCAAATGATGTCAAGATCACGTGCCCAGCAACGGCTCTTACTCCATGGAAACCAAGGAAATTTGCAATTTTTCAACAGCTGGAGATGCCTGGCCCAATTGCGCATCCTTTGGCACCTTATTGATGTGGGTCAGTGTTCAATTGTACTTTTTACAGCGGATTGTATCAAGTACCTTGTGTTTTTTTTTATATACAAATGGTGTGGTTTTTCTACATGTAGATAAAGACATTGAGTTTGTCTTCGACTTAGAAGTAAGACATTTGCTGGGTGAGTTAAAATGGGTTTGGCCCAAAGATTTGACGTCGTCTGGGCTACCGAAGGGCACATAAACTTATAATGAAAAGTTGAATATAGTAATGACCAGTCGCGATTGTACATAGTTAATGTAGCCGATTTCAATTAGCAAAATGACCAGGCAAAATCCAAAAGTAGAAAAACTGTTCCAATGCTGCTGGTAAGAGGCTAATCCGACGTATTTTGTGACGAGAAATCGAATGGTGCAACCGCGTTGCTCTCCGACCAATACTTTTGGCTGTAGCCACAAATGAATAATCAATGATGTCAAGATCACGTGCCCAGCAACGGCTCTTACTCCATGGAAACCAAGGAAATTTGCAATTTTTCAACAGCTGGAGATGCCTGGCTCAATTGCGCATCCTTTGGCACCTTATTGATGTGGGTCAGTGTTCAATTGTACTTTTTACAGCGGGTTGTATCAAGTACCTTGTGTTTTTTTTTATATACAAATGGTGTGGTTTTCTACATATAGATAAAGACATTTGAGTTTGTCTTCGACTTAGAAGTAAGACATTTGCTGGGTGAGTTAATGGGCTTGGCCAAAGATTTGACGTCGTCTGGGCTACCGAAGGGCACAGAACTTATAATGAAATGTTGAATATAGTAATGACCAGTCGCGATTGTACATAGTTAATGTAGCCGATTTCAATTAGCAAATGACCAGGCAAAAATCCAAAAGTGGAAAAACTGTTGCAATGCTGCTGGTAAGAGGCTAATCCGACGTATTTTGTGACGAGAAATCGAATGGTGCAAACCGCGTTGCTCTCCGACCAATACTTTTGGCTGTAGCCACAAATGAATAATCAATGATGTCAAGATCACGTGCCCAGCAAACGGCTCTTACTCCATGGAAACCAAGGAATTTGCAATTTTTCAACAGCTGGAGATGCCTGGCCCAATTTGCGCATCCTTGGCACCTTATTGATGTGGGTCAGTGTTCAATTGTACTTTTTACAGGCGGATTGTATCAAGTACCTTGTGTTTTTTTTTATATACAAATTGGTGTGGTGTTTTTCTACATGTAGATAAAGACATTGAGTTTGTCTTCGACTTAGAAGTAAGACATTTGTTGGGTGAGTTAAATGGCTTGGCCCAAAGATTTGACGTCGTCTGGGCTACCGAAGGGCACATAACTTATAATGAAAAGTTGAATATAGTAATGACCAGTCGCGATTGTACATAGTTAATGTAGCCGATTTCAATTCGCAAAAAGACCAGGCAAAAATCCAAAAGTGGAAAAGCTGTTCCAATGCTGCTGGTAAGAGGCTAATCCGACGTATTTTGTGACGAGAAATCGAATGGTGCAAACCGCGTTGCTCTCTCCGACCAATACTTTTGGCTGTAGCCACAAATGAATAATCAATGATGTCAAGATCACGTGCCCAGCAACGGCTCTTACTCCATGGAAACCATAGAAATTTGCAATTTTTCAACAGCTGGAGATGCCTGGCCCAATTGCGCATCCTTTGGCACCTATTGATGTGGGTCAGTGTTCAATTGTACTTTTTACAGCGGATTGTATCAAGTACCTTTTGTTTTTTTTTATATACAAATGGTGTGGTTTTTCTACATGTAGATAAAGACATTGAGTTTGTCTTCGACTTAGAAGTAAGACATTTGCTGGGTGAGTTAAATGGGCTTGGCCGAAAGATTTGACGTCGTCTGGGCTACCGAAGGGCACAGAACTTATAATGAAATGTTGAATATAGTAATGACCAGTCGCGATTGTACATAGTTAATGTAGCCGATTTCAATTAGCAAAATGACCAGGCAAAATATCCAAAACTGGAAAAACTGTTCCAATGCTGCTGGTAAGAGGCTAATCCGACGTATTTTGTGACGAGAAATCGAATGGTGCAAACCGCGTTGCTCTCCGACCAATACTTTTGGCTGTAGCCACAATGAATAATCAATGATGTCAAGATCACGTGCCCAGCAACGGCTCTTACTCCATGGAAACCAAGGAAATTTGCAATTTTTCAACAGCTGGAGATGCCTGGCCCAATTGCGCATCCTTGGCACCTTATTGATGTGGGTCAGTGTTCAATTGTACTTTTTACAGCGGATTGTATCAAGTACCTTTTGTTTTTTTTATATACAAATGGTGTGGGTTTTTCTACATGTAGATAAAGACATTGAGTTTGTCTTCGACTTAGAAGTAAGACATTTGTTGGGTGAGTTAAATGGGCTTGGCCCAAAGATTTGACGTCGTCTGGGCTACCGAAGGCCACATAACTTATAATGAAAAGTTGAATATAGTAATGACCAGTCGCGATTGTACATAGTTAATGTAGCCGATTTCAATTCGCAAAAAGACCAGGCAAAAATCCAAAAGTGGAAAAACTGTTCCAATGCTGCTGGTAAGAGGCTAATCCGACGTATTTTGTGACGAGAAATCGAATGTGCAAACCGCGTTGCTCTCCGACCAATACTTTTGGCTGTAGCCACAAATGAATAATCAATGATGTCAAGATCACGTGCCCCAGCAACGGCTGTTACTCCATGGAAACCAAGGAAATTTGCAATTTTTCAACAGCTGGAGATGCCTGGCCCAATTGCGCATCCTTTGGCACCTTATTGATGTGGGTCAGTGTTCAATTGTACTTTTTACAGCGGATTGTATCAAGTACCTTGTGTTTTTTTTATATACAAATGGTGTGGTTTTTCTACATGTAGATAAAGACATTGAGTTTGTCTTCGACTTAGAAGTAAGACATTTGCTGGGTGAGTTAAATGGGTTTGGCCCAAAGATTTGACGTCGTCTGGGCTACCGAAGGGCACATAACTTATAATGAAATGTTGAATATAGTAATGACCAGTCGCGATTGTACATAGTTAATGTAGCCGATTTCAATTCGCAAAAAGACCAGGCAAAAATCCAAAAGTGGAAAAACTGTTCCATGCTGCTGGTAAGAGGCTAATCCGACGTATTTTGTGACGAGAAATCGAATGGTGCAAACCGTGTTGCTCTCCAACCAATACTTTTGTCTGTAGCCACAAATGAATAATCAATGATGTCAAGATCACGTGCCCAGCAACGGCTCTTACTCCATGGAAACCAAGGAAATTTGCAATTTTTCAACAGCTGGAGATGCCTGGCCCAATTGCGCATCCTTTGGCACCTTATTGATGTGGGTCAGTGTTCAATTGTACTTTTTACAGCGGATTGTATCAAGTACCTTTTGTTTTTTTTATATACAAATGGTGTGGTTTTTTCTACATGTAGATAAAGACATTGAGTTTGTCCTTCGACTTAGAAGTAAGACATTTGCTGGGTGAGTTAAATGGGTTTGGCCAAAGATTTGACGTCGTCTGGGCTACCGAAGGGCACATAACTTATAATGAAAAGTTGAATATAGTAATGACCAGTCGCGATTGTACATAGTTAATGTAGCCGATTTCAATTAGCAAAAAGACCAGGCAAAATCCAAAAGTAGAAAAACTGTTCCAATGCTGCTGGTAAGAGGCTAATCCGACGTATTTTGTGACGAGAATCGAATGGTGCAAACCGCGTTGCTCTCCGACCAATACTTTTGGCTGTAGCCACAAATGAATAATCAATGATGTCAAGATCACGTGCCCAGCAACGGCTCTTACTCCATGGAAACCAAGGAAATTTGCAATTTTTCAACAGCTGGAGATGCCTGGCCCAATTGCGCATCCTTTGGCACCTTATTGATGTGGGTCAGTGTTCAATTGTACTTTTTACAGCGGATTGTATCAAGTACCTTGTGTTTTTTTTATATACAAATGGTGTGGTTTTTTCTACATGTAGATAAAGACATTGAGTTTGTCTTCGACTTAGAAGTAAGACATTTGCTGGGTGAGTTAAATGGGTTTGGCCCAAAGATTTGACGTCGTCTGGGCTACCGAAGGGCACATAACTTATAATGAAAAGTTGAATATAGTAATGACCAGTCGCGATTGTACATAGTTAATGTAGCCGATTTCAATTAGCAAAAAGACCAGGCAAAAATCCAAAGTAGAAAAACTGTTCCAATGCTGCTGGTAAGAGGCTAATCCGACGTATTTTGTGACGAGAAATCGAATGGTGCAAACCGCGTTGCTCTCCGACCAATACTTTTGGCTGTAGCCACAAATGAATAATCAATGATGTCAAGATCACGTGCCCAGCAACGGCTCTTACTCCATGGAAAACCAAGGAAATTTGCAATTTTTCAACAGCTGGAGATGCCTGGCCCAATTGCGCATCCTTTGGCACCTTATTGATGTGGGTCAGTGTTCAATTGTACTTTTTACAGCGGATTGTATCAAGTACCTTTTGTTTTTTTTATATACAAATGGTGTGGTTTTTTCTACATGTAGATAAAGACATTGAGTTTGTCTTCGACTTAGAAGTAAGACATTTGTTGGGTGAGTTAAATGGGCTTGGCCCAAAGATTTGACGTCGTCTGGGCTACCGAAGGGCACATAACTTATAATGAAAAAGTTGAATATAGTAATGACCAGTCGCGATTGTACATAGTTAATGTAGCCGATTTCAATTCGCAAAAAGACCAGGCAAAAATCCAAAAAGTGGAAAAGCTGTTCCAATGCTGCTGGTAAGAGGCTAATCCGACGTATTTTGTGACGAGAAATCGAATGATGCAAACCGCGTTGCTCTCCGACCAATACTTTTGGCTGTAGCCACAAATGAATAATCAATGGTGTCAAGATCACGTGCCCAGCAACGGCTCTTACTCCATGGAAACCATAGAAATTTGCAATTTTTCAACAGCTGGAGATGCCTGGCCCAATTGCGCATCCTTTGGCACCTTATTGATGTGGGTCAGTGTTCAATTGTACTTTTTACAGCGGATTGTATCAAGTACCTTTTGTTTTTTTTTATATACAAATGGTGTGGTTTTTCTACATGTAGATAAAGACATTGAGTTTGTCTTCGACTTAGAAGTAAGACATTTGCTGGGTGAGTTAAATGGCTTGGCCCAAAGATTTGACGTCGTCTGGGCTACCGAAGGGCACAGAACTTATAATGAAATGTTGAATATAGTAATGACCAGTCGCGATTGTACATAGTTAATGTAGCCGATTTCAATTAGCAAAATGACCAGGCAAAAATCCAAAAGTGGAAAAACTGTTCCAATGCTGCTGGTAAGAGGCTAATCCGACGTATTTTGTGACGAGAAATCGAATGGTGCAAACCGCGTTGCTCTCCGACCAATATTTTTGGCTGTAGCCACAAATGAATAATCAATGATGTCAAGATCACGTGCCCAGCAACGGCTCTTACTCCATGGAAACCAAGGGAAATTTGCAATTTTTCAACAGCTGGAGATGCCTGGCCCAATTGCGCATCCTTTGGCACCTGTATTGATGTGGGTCAGTGTTCAATTGTACTTTTTACAGCGGATTGTATCAAGTACCTTGTGTTTTTTTACATACAAATGGTGTGGTTTTTCTACATGTAGATAAAGACATTGAGTTTGTCTTCGACTTAGAAGTAAGACATTTGCTGGGTGAGTTAAATGGGTTTGGCCCAAAGATTTGACGTCGTCTGGGCTACCGAAAGGGCACATAACTTATAATGAAATGTTGAATATAGTAATGACCAGTCGCGATTGTACATAGTTAATGTAGCCGATTTCAATTCGCAAAAAGACCAGGCAAAATCCAAAAGTGGAAAAACTGTTCCAATGCTGCTGGTAAGAGGCTAATCCGACGTATTTTGTGACGAGAAGTCGAATGGTGCAAACCGCGTTGCTCTCCAACCAATACTTTTGGCTGTAGCCACAAATGAATAATCAATGATGTCAAGATCACGTGCCCAGCAACGGCTCTTACTCCATGGAAACCAAGGAAATTTGCAATTTTTCAACAGCTGGAGATGCCTGGCCCAATTGCGCATCCTTTGGCACCTTATTGATGTGGGTCAGTGTTCAATTGTACTTTTTACAGCGGATTGTATCAAGTACCTTTTGTTTTTTTTTATATACAAATGGTGTGGTTTTTCTACATGTAGATAAAGACATTGAGTTTGTCTTCGACTTAGAAGTAAGACATTTGCTGGGTGAGTTAAATGGGTTTGGCCCAAAGATTTGACGTCGTCTGGGCTACCGAAGGGCACATAACTTATAATGAAAAGTTGAATATAGTAATGACCAGTCGCGATTGTACATAGTTAATGTAGCCGATTTCAATTAGCAAAATGACCAGGCAAAAATCCAAAAGTAGAAAAACTGTTCCAATGCTGCCTGGTAAGAGGCTAATCCGACGTATTTTGTGACGAGGAAATCGAATGGTGCAAACCGCGTTGCTCTCCGACCAATACTTTTGGCTGTAGCCACAAATGAATAATCAATGATGTCAAGATCACGTGCCCAGCAACGGCTCTTACTCCATGGAAACCAAGGAAATTTGCAATTTTTCAACAGCTGGAGATGCCTGGCCCAATTGCGCATCCTTTGGCACCTTATTGATGTGGGTCAGTGTTCAATTGTACTTTTTACAGCGGATTGTATCAAGTACCTTGTGTTTTTTTTATATACAAATGGTGTGGTTTTTCTACATGTAGATAAAGACATTGAGTTTGTCTTCGACTTAGAAGTAAGACATTTGCTGGGTGAGTTAAATGGGCTTGGCCCAAAGATTTGACGTCGTCTGGGCTACCGAAGGGCACAGAACTTATAATGAAATGTTGAATATAGTAATGACCAGTCGCGATTGTACATAGTTAATGTAGCCGATTTCAATTAGCAAAATGACCAGGCAAAAATCCAAAACTGGAAAAACTGTTCCAATGCTGCTGGTAAGAGGCTAATCCGACGTATTTTGTGACGAGAAATCGAATGGTGCAAACCGCGTTGCTCTCCGACCAATACTTTTGGCTGTAGCCACAAATGAATAATCAATGATGTCAAGATCACGTGCCCAGCAACGGCTCTTACTCCATGGAAACCAAGGAAATTTGCAATTTTTCAACAGCTGGAGATGCCTGGCCCAATTGCGCATCCTTTGGCACCTTATTGATGTGGGTCAGTGTTCAATTGTACTTTTTACAGCGGATTGTATCAAGTACCTTTTGTTTTTTTTATATACAAATGGTGTGGTTTTTCTACATGTAGATAAAGACATTGAGTTTGTCTTCGACTTAGAAGTAAGACATTTGTTGGGTGAGTTAAATGGGCTGGGCCCAAAGATTTGACGTCGTCTGGGCTACCGAAGGCCACATAACTTATAATGAAAAGTTGAATATAGTAATGACCAGTCGCTATTGTACATAGTTAATGTAGCCGATTTCAATTCGCAAAAAGACCAGGCAAAAATCCAAAAGTGGAAAAACTGTTCCAATGCTGCTGGTAAGAGGCTAATCCGACGTATTTTGTGACGAGAAATCGAATGGTGCAAACCGCGTTGCTCTCCGACCAATACTTTTGGCTGTAGCCACAAATGAATAATCAATGATGTCAAGATCACGTGCCCAGCAACGGCTCTTACTCCATGGAAACCAAGGAAATTTGCAATTTTTCAACAGCTGGAGATGCCTGGCCCAATTGCGCATCCTTTGGCACCTTATTGATGTGGGTCAGTGTTCAATTGTACTTTTTACAGCGGATTGTATCAAGTACCTTGTGTTTTTTTTATATACAAATGGTGTGGTTTTTCTACATGTAGATAAAGACATTGAGTTTGTCTTCGACTTAGAAGTAAGACATTTGCTGGGTGAGTTAAATGGGTTTGGCCCAAAGATTTGACGTCGTCTGGGCTACCGAAGGGCACATAACTTATAATGAAAAGTTGAATATAGTAATGACCAGTCGCGATTGTACATAGTTAATGTAGCCGATTTCAATTAGCAAAAAGACCAGGCAAAAATCCAAAAGTAGAAAAACTGTTCCAATGCTGCTGGTAAGAGGCTAATCCGACGTATTTTGTGACGAGAAATCGAATGGTGCAAACCGCGTTGCTCTCCGACCAATACTTTTGGCTGTAGCCACAAATGAATAATCAATGATGTCAAGATCACGTGCCCAGCAACGGCTCTTACTCCATGGAAACCAAGGAAATTTGCAATTTTTCAACAGCTGGAGATGCCTGGCCCAATTGCGCATCCTTTGGCACCTTATTGATGTGGGTCAGTGTTCAATTGTACTTTTTACAGCGGATTGTATCAAGTACCTTGTGTTTTTTTTATATACAAATGGTGTGGTTTTTCTACATGTAGATAAAGACATTGAGTTTGTCTTCGACTTAGAAGTAAGACATTTGCTGGGTGAGTTAAATGGGTTTGGCCCAAAGATTTGACGTCGTCTGGGCTACCGAAGGGCACATAACATATAATGAAAAGTTGAATATAGTAATGACCAGTCGCGATTGTACATAGTTAATGTAGCCGATTTCAATTAGCAAAAAGACCAGGCAAAAATCCAAAAGTAGAAAAACTGTTCCAATGCTGCTGGTAAGAGGCTAATCCGACGTATTTTGTGACGAGAAATCGAATGGTGCAAACCGCGTTGCTCTCCGACCAATACTTTTGGCTGTAGCCACAAATGAATAATCAATGATGTCAAGATCACGTGCCCAGCAACGGCTCTTACTCCATGGAAACCAAGGAAATTTGCAATTTTTCAACAGCTGGAGATGCCTGGCCCAATTGCGCATCTTTTGGCGCCTTATTGATGTGGGTCAGTGTTTAATTGTACTTTTTACAGCGGACTGTATCAAGTACCTTGTGTTTTTTATATACAAATGGTGTGGTTTTTCTACATGTAGATAAAGACATTGAGTTTGTCTTCGACTTAGAAGTAAGACATTTGCTGGGTGAGTTAAATGGGCTTGGCCCAAAGATTTGACGTCGTCTGGGCTACCGAAGGGCACAGAACTTATAATGAAAAGTTGAATATAGTAATGACCAGTCGCGATTGTACATAGTTAATGTAGCCGATTTCAATTAGCAAAATGAGCAGGCAAAAATCCAAAAGTGCTAAAACTGTTCCAATGCTGCTGGTAAGAGGCTAATCCGACGTATTTTGTGACGAGAAATCGAATGGTGCAAATCGCGTTGCTCTCCGACCAATACTTTTGGCTGTAGCCACAAATGAATAATCAATGATGTCAAGATCACGTGCCCAGCAACGGCTCTTACTCCATGGAAACCAAGGAAATTTGCAATTTTTCAACAGCTGGAGATGCCTGGCCCAATTGCGCATCCTTTGGCACCTTATTGATGTGGGTCAGTGTTCAATTGTACTTTTTACAGCGGATTGTATCAAGTACCTTGTGTTCTTTTTATATACAAATGGTGTGGTTTATCTACATGTAGATAAAGACATTGAGTTTGTCTTCGACTTAGAAGTAAGACATTTGCTGGGTGAGTTAAATGGGCTTGGCCCAAAGATTTGACGTCGTCTGGGCTACCGAAGGGCACATAACTTATAATGA
Organism: Liolophura sinensis; assembly: GCF_032854445.1. NCBI lineage: Eukaryota > Metazoa > Mollusca > Polyplacophora > Chitonida > Chitonidae > Liolophura > Liolophura sinensis. The sequence goes on from NW_027018449.1 coordinate 11,866, forward strand.
AAAGTTGAATATAGTAATGACCAGTCGCGATTGTACATAGTTAATGTAGCCGATTTCAATTCGCAAAAAGACCAGGCAAAAATCCAAAAGTGGAAAAACTGTTCCAATGCTGCTGGTAAGAGGCTAATCCGACGTATTTTGTGACGAGAAATCGAATGGTGCAAACCGCGTTGCTCTCCGACCAATACTTTTGGCTGTAGCCACAAATGAATAATCAATGATGTCAAGATCACGTGCCCAGCAACGGCTCTTACTCCATGGAAACCAAGGAAATTTGCAATTTTTCAACAGCTGGAGATGCCTGGCCCAATTGCGCATCCTTTGGCACCTTATTGATGTGGGTCAGTGTTCAATTGTACTTTTTACAGCGGATTGTATCAAGTACCTTGTGTTTTTTTTATATACAAATGGTGTGGTTTTTCTACATGTAGATAAAGACATTGAGTTTGTCTTCGACTTAGGAGTAAGACATTTGCTGGGTGAGTTAAATGGGCTTGGCCCAAAGATTTGACGTCGTCTGGGCTACCGAAGGGCACATAACTTATAATGAAATGTTGAATATAGTAATGACCAGTCGCGATTGTACATAGTTAATGTAGCCGATTTCAATTCGCAAAAAGACCAGGCAAAAATCCAAAAGTGGAAAAACTGTTCCAATGCTGCTGGTAAGAGGCTAATCCGACGTATTTTGTGACGAGAAATCGAATGGTGCAAACCGCGTTGCTCTCCGACCAATACTTTTGGCTGTAGCCACAAATGAATAATCAATGATGTCAAGATCACGTGCCCAGCAACGGCTCTTACTCCATGGAAACCATAGAAATTTGCAATTTTTCAACAGCTGGAGATGCCTGGCCCAATTGCGCATCTTTTGGCGCCTTATTGATGTGGGTCAGTGTTTAAATGTACTTTTTACAGCGGACTGTATCAAGTACCTTGTGTTTTTTATATACAAATGGTGTGGTTTTTCTACATGTAGATAAAGACATTGAGTTTGTCTTCGACTTAGAAGTAAGACATTTGCTGGGTGAGTTAAATGGGCTTGGCCCAAAGATTTGACGTCGTCTGGGCTACCGAAGGGCACAGAACTTATAATGAAATGTTGAATATAGTAATGACCAGCCGCGATTGTACATAGTTAATGTAGCCGATTTCAATTAGCAAAATGAGCAGGCAAAAATCCAAAAGTGCTAAAACTGTTCCAATGCTGCTGGTAAGAGGCTAATCCGACGTATTTTGTGACGAGAAATCGAATGGTGCAAACCGCGTTGCTCTCCGACCAATACTTTTGGCTGTAGCCACAAATGAATAATCAATGATGTCAAGATCACGTGCCCAGCAACGGCTCTTACTCCATGGAAACCAAGGAAATTTGCAATTTTTCAACAGCTGGAGATGCCTGGCCCAATTGCGCATCCTTTGGCACCTTATTGATGTGGGTCAGTGTTCAATTGTACTTTTTACAGCGGATTGTATCAAGTACCTTGTGTTTTTTTTATATACAAATGGTGTGGTTTTTCTACATGTAGATAAAGACATTGAGTTTGTCTTCGACTTAGGAGTAAGACATTTGCTGGGTGAGTTAAATGGGCTTGGCCCAAAGATTTGACGTCGTCTGGGCTACCGAAGGGCACATAACTTATAATGAAATGTTGAATATAGTAATGACCAGTCGCGATTGTACATAGTTAATGTAGCCGATTTCAATTAGCAAAAAGACCAGGCAAAAATCCAAAAGTGGAAAAACTGTTCCAATGCTGCTGTTTAGAGACTAATCCGACGTATTTTGTGACGAGAAATCGAATGGTGCAAACCGCGTTGCTCTCCGACCAATACTTTTGGCTGTAGCCACAAGTGAATAATCAATGATGTCAAGATCACGTGCCCAGCAACGGCTCTTACTCCATGGAAACCAAGGAAATTTGCAATTTTTCAACAGCTGGAGATGCCTGGCCCAATTGCGCATCCTTTGGCACCTTATTGATGTGGGTCAGTGTTCAATTGTACTTTTTACAGCGGATTGTATCAAGTACCTTGTGTTTTTTTTATATACAAATGGTGTGGTTTTTCTACATGTAGATAAAGACATTGAGTTTGTCTTCGACTTAGAAGTAAGACATTTGCTGGGTGAGTTAAATGGGCTTGGCCCAAAGATTTGACGTCGTCTGGGCTACCGAAGGGCACATAACTTATAATGAAAAGTTGAATATAGTAATGACCAGTCGCGATTGTACATAGTTAATGTAGCCGATTTCAATTCGCAAAAAGACCAGGCAAAAATCCAAAAGTAGAAAAACTGTTCCAATGCTGCTGGTAAGAGGCTAATCCGACGTATTTTGCGACGAGAAATCGAATGGTGCTAACCGCGTTGCTCTCCAACCAATACTTTTGGCTGTAGCCACAAATGAATAATCAATGATGTCAAGATCACGTGCCCAGCAACGGCTCTTACTCCATGGAAACCATAGAAATTTGCAATTTTTCAACAGCTGGAGATGCCTGGCCCAATTGCGCATCTTTTGGCGCCTTATTGATGAGGGTCAGTGTTCAATTGTACTTTTTACAGCGGACTGTATCAAGTACCTTGTGTTTTTTTATATACAAATGGTGTGGTTTTTCTACATGTAGATAAAGACATTGAGTTTGTCTTCGACTTAGAAGTAAGACATTTGCTGGGTGAGTTAAATGGGCTTGGCCCAAAGATTTGACGTCGTCTGGGCTACCGAAGGGCACATAACTTATAATGAAATGTTGAATATAGTAATGACCAGTCGCGATTGTACATAGTTAATGTAGCCGATTTCAATTAGCAAAATGAGCAGGCAAAAATCCAAAAGTGGAAAAACTGTTCCAATGCTGCTGGTAAGAGGCTAATCCGACGTATTTTGTGACGAGAAATCGAATGGTGCAAACCGCGTTGCTCTCCGACCAATACTTTTGGCTGTAGCCACAAATGAATAATCAATGATGTCAAGATCACGTGCCCAGCAACGGCTCTTACTCCATGGAAACCAAGGAAATTTGCAATTTTTCAACAGCTGGAGATGCCTGGCCCAATTGCGCATCCTTTGGCACCTTATTGATGTGGGTCAGTGTTCAATTGTACTTTTTACAGCGGATTGTATCAAGTACCTTGTGTTCTTTTTATATACAAATGGTGTGGTTTTTCTACATGTAGATAAAGACATTGAGTTTGTCTTCGACTTAGAAGTAAGACATTTGCTGGGTGAGTTAAATGGGCTTGGCCCAAAGATTTGACGTCGTCTGGGCTACCGAAGGCCACATAACTTATAATGAAAAGTTGAATATAGTAATGACCAGTCGCGATTGTACATAGTTAATGTAGCCGATTTCAATTCGCAAAAAGACCAGGCAAAAATCCAAAAGTGGAAAAACTGTTCCAATGCTGCTGGTAAGAGGCTAATCCGACGTATTTTGTGACGAGAAATCGAATGGTGCAAACCGCGTTGCTCTCCGACCAATACTTTTGGCTGTAGCCACAAATGAATAATCAATGATGTCAAGATCACGTGCCCAGCAACGGCTGTTACTCCATGGAAACCAAGGAAATTTGCAATTTTTCAACAGCTGGAGATGCCTGGCCCAATTGCGCATCCTTTGGCACCTTATTGATGTGGGTCAGTGTTCAATTGTACTTTTTACAGCGGATTGTATCAAGTACCTTGTGTTTTTTTTATATACAAATGGTGTGGTTTTTCTACATGTAGATAAAGACATTGAGTTTGTCTTCGACTTAGAAGTAAGACATTTGCTGGATGAGTTAAATGGGTTTGGCCCAAAGATTTGACGTCGTCTGGGCTACCGAAGGGCACATAACTTATAATGAAAAGTTGAATATAGTAATGACCAGTCGCGATTGTACATAGTTAATGTAGCCGATTTCAATTAGCAAAAAGACCAGGCAAAAATCCAAAAGTAGAAAAACTGTTCCAATGCTGCTGGTAAGAGGCTAATCCGACGTATTTTGTGACGAGAAATCGAATGGTGCAAACCGCGTTGCTCTCCGACCAATACTTTTGGCTGTAGCCACAAATGAATAATCAATGATGTCAAGATCACGTGCCCAGCAACGGCTCTTACTCCATGGAAACCAAGGAAATTTGCAATTTTTCAACAGCTGGAGATGCCTGGCCCAATTGCGCATCCTTTGGCACCTTATTGATGTGGGTCAGTGTTCAATTGTACTTTTTACAGCGGATTGTATCAAGTACCTTGTGTTTTTTTTATATACAAATGGTGTGGTTTTTCTACATGTAGATAAAGACATTGAGTTTGTCTTCGACTTAGAAGTAAGACATTTGCTGGGTGAGTTAAATGGGTTTGGCCCAAAGATTTGACGTCGTCTGGGCTACCGAAGGGCACATAACATATAATGAAAAGTTGAATATAGTAATGACCAGTCGCGATTGTACATAGTTAATGTAGCCGATTTCAATTAGCAAAAAGACCAGGCAAAAATCCAAAAGTAGAAAAACTGTTCCAATGCTGCTGGTAAGAGGCTAATCCGACGTATTTTGTGACGAGAAATCGAATGGTGCAAACCGCGTTGCTCTCCGACCAATACTTTTGGCTGTAGCCACAAATGAATAATCAATGATGTCAAGATCACGTGCCCAGCAACGGCTCTTACTCCATGGAAACCATAGAAATTTGCAATTTTTCAACAGCTGGAGATGCCTGGCCCAATTGCGCATCTTTTGGCGCCTTATTGATGTGGGTCAGTGTTCAATTGTACTTTTTACAGCGGACTGTATCAAGTACCTTGTGTTTTTTATATACAAATGGTGTGGTTTTTCTACATGTAGATAAAGACATTGAGTTTGTCTTCGACTTAGAAGTAAGACATTTGCTGGGTGAGTTAAATGGGCTTGGCCCAAAGATTTGACGTCGTCTGGGCTACCGAAGGGCACAGAACTTATAATGAAAAGTTGAATATAGTAATGACCAGCCGCGATTGTACATAGTTAATGTAGCCGATTTCAATTAGCAAAATGAGCAGGCAAAAATCCAAAAGTGCTAAAACTGTTCCAATGCTGCTGGTAAGAGGCTAATCCGACGTATTTTGTGACGAGAAATCGAATGGTGCAAACCGCGTTGCTCTCCGACCAATACTTTTGGCTGTAGCCACAAATGAATAATCAATGATGTCAAGATCACGTGCCCAGCAACGGCTCTTACTCCATGGAAACCAAGGAAATTTGCAATTTTTCAACAGCTGGAGATGCCTGGCCCAATTGCGCATCCTTTGGCACCTTATTGATGTGGGTCAGTGTTCAATTGTACTTTTTACAGCGGATTGTATCAAGTACCTTGTGTTCTTTTTATATACAAATGGTGTGGTTTATCTACATGTAGATAAAGACATTGAGTTTGTCTTCGACTTAGAAGTAAGACATTTGCTGGGTGAGTTAAATGGGCTTGGCCCAAAGATTTGACGTCGTCTGGGCTACCGAAGGGCACATAACTTATAATGAAAAGTTGAATATAGTAATGACCAGTCGCGATTGTACATAGTTAATGTAGCCGATTTCAATTCGCAAAAAGACCAGGCAAAAATCCAAAAGTGGAAAAACTGTTCCAATGCTGCTGGTAAGAGGCTAATCCGACGTATTTTGTGACGAGAAATCGAATGGTGCAAACCGCGTTGCTCTCCGACCAATACTTTTGGCTGTAGCCACAAATGAATAATCAATGATGTCAAGATCACGTGCCCAGCAACGGCTCTTACTCCATGGAAACCAAGGAAATTTGCAATTTTTCAACAGCTGGAGATGCCTGGCCCAATTGCGCATCCTTTGGCACCTTATTGATGTGGGTCAGTGTTCAATTGTACTTTTTACAGCGGATTGTATCAAGTACCTTGTGTTTTTTTTATATACAAATGGTGTGGTTTTTCTACATGTAGATAAAGACATTGAGTTTGTCTTCGACTTAGGAGTAAGACATTTGCTGGGTGAGTTAAATGGGCTTGGCCCAAAGATTTGACGTCGTCTGGGCTACCGAAGGGCACATAACTTATAATGAAATGTTGAATATAGTAATGACCAGTCGCGATTGTACATAGTTAATGTAGCCGATTTCAATTCGCAAAAAGACCAGGCAAAAATCCAAAAGTGGAAAAACTGTTCCAATGCTGCTGGTAAGAGGCTAATCCGACGTATTTTGTGACGAGAAATCGAATGGTGCAAACCGCGTTGCTCTCCGACCAATACTTTTGGCTGTAGCCACAAATGAATAATCAATGATGTCAAGATCACGTGCCCAGCAACGGCTCTTACTCCATGGAAACCATAGAAATTTGCAATTTTTCAACAGCTGGAGATGCCTGGCCCAATTGCGCATCTTTTGGCGCCTTATTGATGTGGGTCAGTGTTTAAATGTACTTTTTACAGCGGACTGTATCAAGTACCTTGTGTTTTTTATATACAAATGGTGTGGTTTTTCTACATGTAGATAAAGACATTGAGTTTGTCTTCGACTTAGAAGTAAGACATTTGCTGGGTGAGTTAAATGGGCTTGGCCCAAAGATTTGACGTCGTCTGGGCTACCGAAGGGCACAGAACTTATAATGAAATGTTGAATATAGTAATGACCAGCCGCGATTGTACATAGTTAATGTAGCCGATTTCAATTAGCAAAATGAGCAGGCAAAAATCCAAAAGTGCTAAAACTGTTCCAATGCTGCTGGTAAGAGGCTAATCCGACGTATTTTGTGACGAGAAATCGAATGGTGCAAACCGCGTTGCTCTCCGACCAATACTTTTGGCTGTAGCCACAAATGAATAATCAATGATGTCAAGATCACGTGCCCAGCAACGGCTCTTACTCCATGGAAACCAAGGAAATTTGCAATTTTTCAACAGCTGGAGATGCCTGGCCCAATTGCGCATCCTTTGGCACCTTATTGATGTGGGTCAGTGTTCAATTGTACTTTTTACAGCGGATTGTATCAAGTACCTTGTGTTCTTTTTATATACAAATGGTGTGGTTTATCTACATGTAGATAAAGACATTGAGTTTGTCTTCGACTTAGAAGTAAGACATTTGCTGGGTGAGTTAAATGGGCTTGGCCCAAAGATTTGACGTCGTCTGGGCTACCGAAGGGCACATAACTTATAATGAAAAGTTGAATATAGTAATGACCAGTCGCGATTGTACATAGTTAATGTAGCCGATTTCAATTAGCAAAATGACCAGGCAAAAATCCAAAAGTGGAAAAACTGTTCCAATGCTGCTGGTAAGAGGCTAATCCGACGTATTTTGTGACGAGAAATCGAATGGTGCAAACCGCGTTGCTCTCCGACCAATACTTTTGGCTGTAGCCACAAGTGAATAATCAATGATGTCAAGATCACGTGCCCAGCAACGGCTCTTACTCCATGGAAACCAAGGAAATTTGCAATTTTTCAACAGCTGGAGATGCCTGGCCCAATTGCGCATCCTTTGGCACCTTATTGATGTGGGTCAGTGTTCAATTGTACTTTTTACAGCGGATTGTATCAAGTACCTTGTGTTTTTTTTATATACAAATGGTGTGGTTTTTCTACATGTAGATAAAGACATTGAGTTTGTCTTCGACTTAGAAGTAAGACATTTGCTGGGTGAGTTAAATGGGCTTGGCCCAAAGATTTGACGTCGTCTGGGCTACCGAAGGGCACATAACTTATAATGAAAAGTTGAATATAGTAATGACCAGTCGCGATTGTACATAGTTAATGTAGCCGATTTCAATTCGCAAAAAGACCAGGCAAAAATCCAAAAGTAGAAAAACTGTTCCAATGCTGCTGGTAAGAGGCTAATCCGACGTATTTTGCGACGAGAAATCGAATGGTGCAAACCGCGTTGCTCTCCAACCAATACTTTTGGCTGTAGCCACAAATGAATAATCAATGATGTCAAGATCACGTGCCCAGCAACGGCTCTTACTCCATGGAAACCAAGGAAATTTGCAATTTTTCAACAGCTGGAGATGCCTGGCCCAATTGCGCATCCTTTGGCACCTTATTGATGTGGGTCAGTGTTCAATTGTACTTTTTACAGCGGATTGTATCAAGTACCTTGTGTTTTTTTTATATACAAATGGTGTGGTTTTTCTACATGTAGATAAAGACATTGAGTTTGTCTTCGACTTAGAAGTAAGACATTTGCTGGGTGAGTTAAATGGGCTTGGCCCAAAGATTTGACGTCGTCTGGGCTACCGAAGGGCACATAACTTATAATGAAAAGTTGAATATAGTAATGACCAGTCGCGATTGTACATAGTTAATGTAGCCGATTTCAATTCGCAAAAAGACCAGGCAAAAATCCAAAAGTAGAAAAACTGTTCCAATGCTGCTGGTAAGAGGCTAATCCGACGTATTTTGTGACGAGAAATCGAATGGTGCAAACCGCGTTGCTCTCCGACCAATACTTTTGGCTGTAGCCACAAATGAATAATCAATGATGTCAAGATCACGTGCCCAGCAACGGCTCTTACTCCATGGAAACCATAGAAATTTGCAATTTTTCAACAGCTGGAGATGCCTGGCCCAATTGCGCATCTTTTGGCGCCTTATTGATGTGGGTCAGTGTTCAATTGTACTTTTTACAGCGGACTGTATCAAGTACCTTGTGTTTTTTATATACAAATGGTGTGGTTTTTCTACATGTAGATAAAGACATTGAGTTTGTCTTCGACTTAGAAGTAAGACATTTGCTGGGTGAGTTAAATGGGCTTGGCCCAAAGATTTGACGTCGTCTGGGCTACCGAAGGGCACAGAACTTATAATGAAAAGTTGAATATAGTAATGACCAGCCGCGATTGTACATAGTTAATGTAGCCGATTTCAATTAGCAAAATGAGCAGGCAAAAATCCAAAAGTGCTAAAACTGTTCCAATGCTGCTGGTAAGAGGCTAATCCGACGTATTTTGTGACGAGAAATCGAATGGTGCAAACCGCGTTGCTCTCCGACCAATACTTTTGGCTGTAGCCACAAATGAATAATCAATGATGTCAAGATCACGTGCCCAGCAACGGCTCTTACTCCATGGAAACCAAGGAAATTTGCAATTTTTCAACAGCTGGAGATGCCTGGCCCAATTGCGCATCCTTTGGCACCTTATTGATGTGGGTCAGTGTTCAATTGTACTTTTTACAGCGGATTGTATCAAGTACCTTGTGTTCTTTTTATATACAAATGGTGTGGTTTATCTACATGTAGATAAAGACATTGAGTTTGTCTTCGACTTAGAAGTAAGACATTTGCTGGGTGAGTTAAATGGGCTTGGCCCAAAGATTTGACGTCGTCTGGGCTACCGAAGGGCACATAACTTATAATGAAAAGTTGAATATAGTAATGACCAGTCGCGATTGTACATAGTTAATGTAGCCGATTTCAATTCGCAAAAAGACCAGGCAAAAATCCAAAAGTGGAAAAACTGTTCCAATGCTGCTGGTAAGAGGCTAATCCGACGTATTTTGTGACGAGAAATCGAATGGTGCAAACCGCGTTGCTCTCCGACCAATACTTTTGGCTGTAGCCACAAATGAATAATCAATGATGTCAAGATCACGTGCCCAGCAACGGCTCTTACTCCATGGAAACCAAGGAAATTTGCAATTTTTCAACAGCTGGAGATGCCTGGCCCAATTGCGCATCCTTTGGCACCTTATTGATGTGGGTCAGTGTTCAATTGTACTTTTTACAGCGGATTGTATCAAGTACCTTGTGTTTTTTTTATATACAAATGGTGTGGTTTTTCTACATGTAGATAAAGACATTGAGTTTGTCTTCGACTTAGGAGTAAGACATTTGCTGGGTGAGTTAAATGGGCTTGGCCCAAAGATTTGACGTCGTCTGGGCTACCGAAGGGCACATAACTTATAATGAAATGTTGAATATAGTAATGACCAGTCGCGATTGTACATAGTTAATGTAGCCGATTTCAATTCGCAAAAAGACCAGGCAAAAATCCAAAAGTGGAAAAACTGTTCCAATGCTGCTGGTAAGAGGCTAATCCGACGTATTTTGTGACGAGAAATCGAATGGTGCAAACCGCGTTGCTCTCCGACCAATACTTTTGGCTGTAGCCACAAATGAATAATCAATGATGTCAAGATCACGTGCCCAGCAACGGCTCTTACTCCATGGAAACCATAGAAATTTGCAATTTTTCAACAGCTGGAGATGCCTGGCCCAATTGCGCATCTTTTGGCGCCTTATTGATGTGGGTCAGTGTTTAAATGTACTTTTTACAGCGGACTGTATCAAGTACCTTGTGTTTTTTATATACAAATGGTGTGGTTTTTCTACATGTAGATAAAGACATTGAGTTTGTCTTCGACTTAGAAGTAAGACATTTGCTGGGTGAGTTAAATGGGCTTGGCCCAAAGATTTGACGTCGTCTGGGCTACCGAAGGGCACAGAACTTATAATGAAATGTTGAATATAGTAATGACCAGCCGCGATTGTACATAGTTAATGTAGCCGATTTCAATTAGCAAAATGAGCAGGCAAAAATCCAAAAGTAAAAAAACTGTTCCAATGCTGCTGTTAAGAGGCTAATCCGACGTATTTTGTGACGAGAAATCGAATGGTGCTAACCGCGTTGCTCTCCGACCAATACTTTTGGCTGTAGCCACAAATGAATAATCAATGATGTCAAGATCACGTGCCCAGCAACGGCTCTTACTCCATGGAAACCAAGGAAATTTGCAATTTTTCAACAGCTGGAGATGCCTGGCCCAATTGCGCATCCTTTGGCACCTTATTGATGTGGGTCAGTGTTCAATTGTACTTTTTACAGCGGATTGTATCAAGTACCTTGTGTTTTTTTTATATACAAATGGTGTGGTTTTTCTACATGTAGATAAAGACATTGAGTTTGTCTTCGACTTAGAAGTAAGACATTTGCTGGGTGAGTTAAATGGGCTTGGCCCAAAGATTTGACGTCGTCTGGGCTACCGAAGGGCACATAACTTATAATGAAAAATTGAATATAGTAATGACCAGTCGCGATTGTACATAGCTAATGTACCCGATTTCAATTCGCAAAAAGACCAGGCAAAAATCCAAAAGTAGAAAAACTGTTCCAATGCTGCTGGTAAGAGGCTAATCCGACGTATTTTGTGACGAGAAATCGAATGGTGCAAACCGCGTTGCTCTCCAACCAATACTTTTGGCTGTAGCCACAAATGAATAATCAATGATGTCAAGATCACGTGCCCAGCAACGGCTCTTACTCCATGGAAACCAAGGAAATTTGCAATTTTTCAACAGCTGGAGATGCCTGGCCCAATTGCGCATCCTTTGGCACCTTATTGATGTGGGTCAGTGTTCAATTGTACTTTTTACAGCGGATTGTATCAAGTACCTTGTGTTTTTTTTATATACAAATGGTGTGGTTTTTCTACATGTAGATAAAGACATTGAGTTTGTCTTCGACTTAGAAGTAAGACATTTGCTGGGTGAGTTAAATGGGCTTGGCCCAAAGATTTGACGTCGTCTGGGCTACCGAAGGGCACATAACTTATAATGAAAAGTTGAATATAGTAATGACCAGTCGCGATTGTACATAGTTAATGTAGCCGATTTCAATTAGCAAAAAGACCAGGCAAAAATCCAAAAGTAGAAAAACTGTTCCAATGCTGCTGGTAAGAGGCTAATCCGACGTATTTTGTGACGAGAAATCGAATGGTGCAAACCGCGTTGCTCTCCGACCAATACTTTTGGCTGTAGCCACAAATGAATAATCAATGATGTCAAGATCACGTGCCCAGCAACGGCTCTTACTCCATGGAAACCAAGGAAATTTGCAATTTTTCAACAGCTGGAGATGCCTGGCCCAATTGCGCATCCTTTGGCACCTTATTGATGTGGGTCAGTGTTCAATTGTACTTTTTACAGCGGATTGTATCAAGTACCTTGTGTTTTTTTTTATATACAAATGGTGTGGTTTTTCTACATGTAGATAAAGACATTGAGTTTGTCTTCGACTTAGAAGTAAGACATTTGCTGGGTGAGTTAAATGGGCTTGGCCAAAGATTTGACGTCGTCTGGGCTACCGAAGGGCACATAACCTTATAATGAAATGTTGAATATAGTAAATGACCAGTCGCGATTGTACATAGTTAATGTAGCCGATTTAAATTAGCAAAAAGACCAGGCAAAAAATCCAAAAGTGGAAAAACTGTTCCAATGCTGCTGGTAAGAGGATAATCCGACGTATTTTGTGACGAGAAATCGAATGGTGCAAACCGCGTTGCTCTCCGACCAATACTTTTGGCTGTAGCCACAAATGAATAATCAATGATGTCAAGATCACGTGCCCAGCAACGGCTCTTACTCCATGGAAACCAAGGAAATTTGCAATTTTTCAACAGCTGGAGATGCCTGGCCCAATTGCGCATCCTTTGGCACCTTATTGATGTGGGTCAGTGTTCAATTGTACTTTTTACAGCGGATTGTATCAAGTACCTTGTGTTTTTTTTTATATACAAATGGTGTGGTTTTTCTACATGTAGATAAAGACATTGAGTTTGTCTTCGACTTAGAAGTAAGACATTTGCTGGGTGAGTTAAATGGGCTTGGCCCAAAGATTTGACGTCGTCTGGGCTACCGAAGGGCACATAACTTATAATGAAAAGTTGAATATAGTAATGACCAGTCGCGATTGTACATAGTTAATGTAGCCGATTTCAATTCGCAAAAAGACCAGGCAAAAATCCAAAAGTGGAAAAACTGTTCCAATGCTGCTGGTAAGAGGCTAATCCGACGTATTTTGTGACGAGAAATCGAATGGTGCAAACCGCGTTGCTCTCCGACCAATACTTTTGGCTGTAGCCACAAATGAATAATCAATGATGTCAAGATCACGTGCCCAGCAACGGCTCTTACTCCATGGAAACCAAGGAAATTTGCAATTTTTCAACAGCTGGAGATGCCTGGCCCAATTGCGCATCCTTTGGCACCTTATTGATGTGGGTCAGTGTTCAATTGTACTTTTTACAGCGGATTGTATCAAGTACCTTGTGTTTTTTTTATATACAAATGGTGTGGTTTTTCTACATGTAGATAAAGACATTGAGTTTTGTCTTCGACTTAGAAGTAAGACATTTGTTGGGTGAGTTTAAATGGGCTTGGCCCAAAGATTTGACGTCGGTCTGGGCTACCGAAGGGGCACATAACTTATAATGAAAAGTTGAATATAGTAATGACCAGTCGCGATTGTACATAGTTAATGTAGCCGATTTCAATTCGCAAAAAGACCAGGCAAAAATCCAAAAGTAGAAAACTGTTCCAATGCTGCTGGTAAGAGGCTAATCCGACGTATTTTGTGACGAGAAATCGAATGGTGCAAACCGCGTTGCTCTCCGACCAATACTTTTGGCTGTAGCCACAAATGAATAATCAATGATGTCAAGATCACGTGCCCAGCAACGGCTCTTACTCC
>NW_027018450.1:0-25246 GCF_032854445.1 Liolophura sinensis
AAGACAAACTCAATGTCTTTATCTACATGTAGAAAAACCACACCATTTGTATATAAAAAAAACACAAGGTACTTGATACAGTGCGCTGTAAAAAGTACAATTGAACACTGACCCACATCAATAAGGTGCCAAAAGATGCGCAATTGGGCCAGGCATCTCCAGCTGTTGAAAAATTGCAAATTTCCTTGTTTCCATGGAGTAAGAGCCGTTGCTGGGCACGTGATCTTGACATCAATGATTATTCATTTGTGGCTACAGCCAAAAGTATTGGTCGGAGAGCAACGCGGTTTGCACCATTCGATTTCTCCTCAAAGAATACGTCGGATTAGCCTCTTACCAGCAGCATTGGAACAGTTTTTCCACTTTTGGATTTTTGCCTGGTCTTTTTGCTAATTGAAATCGGCTACATTAACTATGTACAATCGCGACTGGTCATTACTATATTCAACTTTTCATTATAAGTTATGTGCCCTTCAGTAGCCCAGACGACGTCAAATCTTTGGGCCAAGCCCATTTAACTCACCCAGCAAATGTCTTACTTCTAAGTCGAAGACAAACTCAATGTCTTTATCTACATGTAGAAAAAACCACACCATTTGTATATAAAAAAAACACAAGGTACTTGATACAGTCCGCTGTAAAATGTACAATTGAACACTGACCCACATCAATAAGGGTGCCAAAAGATGCGCATTGGGCCAGGCATCTCCAGCTGTTGAAAAATTGCAAATTTCCTTGGTTTCCATGGAGTAAGAGCCGTTGCTGGGCACGTGATCTTGACATCAATGATTATTCATTTGTGGCTACAGCCAAAAGTATTGGTCGGAGAGCAACGCGGTTTGCACCATTCGATTTCTCGTCAAAGAATACGTCGGATTAGCCTCTTACCAGCAGCATTGGGACAGTTTTTCCACTTTTGGATTTTTGCCTGGTCTTTTTGCTAATTGAAATCGGCTACATTAACTATGTACAATCGCGACTGGTCATTACTATATTCAACTTTCATTATAAGTTATGTGCCCTTCGGTAGCCCAGACGACGTCAAATCTTTGGGCCAAGCCCATTTAACTCACCCAGCAAATGTCTTACTTCTAAGTCGAAGACAAACTCAATGTCTTTATCTACATGTAGAAAAACCACACCATTTGTATATAAAAAAAACACAAGGTACTTGATACAGTCCGCTGTAAAAAGTAAAATTAAAACACTGACCCACATCAATAAGGTGCCAAAAGATGCGCAATTGGGCCAGGCATCTCCAGCTGTTGAAAAATTGCAAATTTCCTTGGTTTCCATGGACTAAGAGCCGTTGCTGGGCACGTGATCTTGACATCAATGATTATTCATTTGTGGCTACAGCCAAAAGTATTGGTCGGAGAGCAACGCGGTTTGCACCATTCGATTTCTCGTCAAAAAATACGTCGGATTAGCCTCTTACCAGCAGCATTGGAACAGTTTTTCCACTTTTGGATTCTTCCCTGGTCTTTTTGCTAATTGAAATCGGCTACATTAACTATGTACAATCGCGACTGGTCATTACTATATTCAACTTTTCATTATAAGTTATGTGCCCTTCGGTAGCCCAGACGACGTCAAATCTTTGGGCCAAGCCCATTTAACTTCACCCAGCAAATGTCTTACTTCTAAGTCGAATACAAACTCAATGTCTTTATCTACATGTAGAAAAACCACACCATTTGTATATAAAAAAACACAAGGTACTTGATACAGTGCGCTGTAAAAAGTACAATTGAACACTGACCCACATCAATAAGGTGCCAAAAGATGCGCAATTGGGCAGGCATCTCCAGCTGTTGAAAAATTGCAAATTTCCTTGGTTTCCATGGAGTAAGAGCCGTTGCTGGGCACGTGATCTTGACATCAATGATTATTCATTTGTGGCTACAGCCAAAAGTATTGGTCGGAGAGCAAACGCGGTTTGCACCATTCGATTTCTCGTCAAAAAAATACGTCGGATTAGCCTCTTACCAACAGCATTGGAACAGTTTTTTCCACTTTTGGATTTTTGCCTGGTCTTTTTGCGAATTGAAATCGGCTACATTAACTATGTACAATCGCGACTGGTCATTACTATATTCAACTTTTCATTATAAGTTATGTGCCCTTCGGTAGCCCAGACGACGTCCAAATCTTTGGGCCAAGCCCATTTAACTCACCCAGCAAATGTCTTACTTCTAAGTCGAAGACAAACTCAATGTCTTTATCTACATGTAGAAAAACCACACCAGTTGTATATAAAAAAAACAAAAGGTACTTGATACAGTCCGCTGTAAAAAGTACAATTGAACACTGACCCACATCAATAAGGTGCCAAAAGATGCGCAATTGGGCCAGGCATCTCCAGCTGTTGAAAAATTGCAAATTTCCTTGGTTTCCATGGAGTAAGAGCCGTTGCTGGGCACGTGATCTTGACATCAATGATTATTCATTTGTGGCTACAGCCAAAAGTATTGGTCGGAGAGCAACGCGGTTTGCACCATTCGATTTCTCGTCAAAAAAATACGTCGGATTAGCCTCTTACCAACAGCATTGGAACAGTTTTTCCACTTTTGGATTTTTGCCTGGTCTTTTTGCGAATTGAAATGGCTACATTAACTATGTACAATCGCGACTGGTCATTACTATATTCAACTTTTCATTATAAGTTATGTGCCCTTCGGTAGCCCAGACGACGTCAAATCTTTGGGCCAAGCCCATTTAACTCACCCAGGAGTTATCTTACTTCTAAGTCGAAGATAAACTCAATGTCTTTATCTACATGTAGAAAAACCACACCATTTGTATATAAGAAAAAACACAAGGTACTTGACACAGTGCGCTGTAAAAAGTACAATTGAACACTGACCCCACATCAATAAGGTGCCAAAAGATGCGCAATTGGGCCAGGCATCTCCAGCTGTTGAAAAATTGCAAATTTCCTTGGTTTCCATGGAGTAAGAGCCGTTGCTGGGCACGTGATCTTGACATCAATGATTATTCATTTGTGGCTACAGCCAAAAGTATTGGTCGGAGAGCAACGCGGTTTGCACCATTCGATTTCTCGTCAAGAATACGTCGGATTAGCCTCTTACCAACAGCATTGGAACAGTTTTTTCCACTTTTGGATTTTTGCCTGGTCTTTTTGCGAATTGAAATCGGCTACATTAACTATGTACAATCGCGACTGGTCATTTACTATATTCAACTTTTCATTATAAGTTATGTTGCCCTTCGGTAGCCCAGACGACGTCAAATCTTTGGGCCAAGCCCATTAAACTCACCCAGCAAATGTCTTACTTCTAAGTCGAAGACAAACTCAATGTCTTTATCTACATGTAGAAAAACCACACCATTTGTATATAAAAAAAACACAAGGTACTTGATACAGTGCGCTGTAAAAAGTACAATTGAACACTGACCCACATCAATAAGGTGCCAAAAGATGCGCAATTGGGCCAGGCATCTCCAGCTGTTGAAAAATTGCAAATTTCCTTGGTTTCCATGGAGTAAGAGCCGTTGCTGGTTGCTGGGCACGTGATCTTGACATCAATGATTATTCATTTGTGGCTACAGCCAAAAGTATTGGTCGGAGAGCAACGCGGTTTGCACCATTCGATTTCTCGTCAAAGAATACGTCGATTAGCCTCTTACCAGCAGCATTGGAACAGTTTTTCCACTTTTGGATTTTTGCCTGGTCTTTTTGCTAATTGAAATCGGCTACATTAACTATGTACAATCGCGACTGGTCATTACTATATTCAACTTTTCATTATAAGTTATGTGCCCTTCGGTAGCCCAGACGACGTCAAATCTTTGGGCCAAGCCCATTTAACTCACCCAGCAAATGTCTTACTTCTAAGTCGAAGACAAACTCAATGTCTTTATCTACATGTAGAAAACCACACCATTTGTATATAAAAAAAACACAAGGTACTTGATACAGTCCGCTGTAAAATGTACAATTGAACACTGACCCACATCAATAAGGTGCCAAAAGATGCGCAATTGGGCCAGGCATCTCCAGCTGTTGAAAAATTGCAAATTTCCTTGGTTTCCATGGAGTAAGAGCCGTTGCTGGGCACGTGATCTTGACATCAATGATTATTCATTTGTGGCTACAGCAAAAGTATTGGTCGGAGAGCAACGCGGTTTGCACCATTCGATTTCTCGTCAAAGAATACGTCGGATTAGCCTCTTACCAGCAGCATTGGAACAGTTTTTCCACTTTTGGATTTTTGCCTGGTCTTTTTGCTAATTGAAATCGGCTACATTAACTATGTACAATCGCGACTGGTCATTACTATATTCAACTTTTCATTATAAGTTATGTGCCCTTCGGTAGCCCAGACGACGTCAAAGGGCCAAGCCCATTTAACTCACCCAGCAAATGTCTTACTTCTAAGTCGAAGACAAACTCAATGTCTTTATCTACATGTAGAAAAACCACACCAGTTGTATATAAAAAAAACAAAAGGTACTTGATACAGTCCGCTGTAAAAAGTACAATTGAACACTGACCCACATCAATAAGGTGCCAAAAGATGCGCAATTGGGCCAGGCATCTCCAGCTGTTGAAAAATTGCAAATTTCCTTGGTTTCCATGGAGTAAGAGCCGTTGCTGGGCACGTGATCTTGACATCAATGATTATTCATTTGTGGCTACAGCCAAAAGTATTGGTCGGAGAGCAACGCGGTTTGCACCATTCGATTTCTCGTCAAAAAATACGTCGGATTAGCCTCTTACCAACAGCATTGGAACAGTTTTTCCACTTTTGGATTTTTGCCTGGTCTTTTTGCGAATTGAAATCGGCTACATTAACTATGTACAATCGCGACTGGTCATTACTATATTCAACTTTTCATTATAAGTTATGTGCCCTTCGGTAGCCCAGACGACGTCAAATCTTTGGGCCAAGCCCATTTAACTCACCCAGGAGTTATCTTACTTCTAAGTCGAAGATAAACTCAATGTCTTTATCTACATGTAGAAAAACCACACCATTTGTATATAAGAAAAACACAAGGTACTTGACACAGTGCGCTGTAAAAAGTACAATTGAACACTGACCCACATCAATAAGGTGCCAAAAGATGCGCAATTGGGCCAGGCATCTCCAGCTGTTGAAAAATTGCAAATTTCCTTGGTTTCCATGGAGTAAGAGCCGTTGCTGGGCACGTGATCTTGACATCAATGATTATTCATTTGTGGCTACAGCCAAAAGTATTGGTCGGAGAGCAACGCGGTTTGCACCATTCGATTTCTCGTCAAAGAATACGTCGGATTAGCCTCTTACCAACAGCATTGGAACAGTTTTTCCACTTTTGGATTTTTGCCTGGTCTTTTTGCGAATTGAAATCGGCTACATTAACTATGTACAATCGCGACTGGTCATTACTATATTCAACTTTTCATTATAAGTTATGTGCCCTTCGGTAGCCCAGACGACGTCAAATCTTTGGGCCAAGCCCATTTAACTCACCCAGCAAATGTCTTACTTCTAAGTCGAAGACAAACTCAATGTCTTTATCTACATGTAGAAAAACCACACCATTTGTATATAAAAAAAACACAAGGTACTTGATACAGTGCGCTGTAAAAAGTACAATTGAACACTGACCCACATCAATAAGGTGCCAAAAGATGCGCAATTGGGCCAGGCATCTCCAGCTGTTGAAAAATTGCAAATTTCCTTGGTTTCCATGGAGTAAGAGCCGTTGCTGGGCACGTGATCTTGACATCAATGATTATTCATTTGTGGCTACAGCCAAAAGTATTGGTCGGAGAGCAACGCGGTTTGCACCATTCGATTTCTCCTCAAAGAATACGTCGGATTAGCCTCTTACCAGCAGCATTGGAACAGTTTTTCCACTTTTGGATTTTTGCCTGGTCTTTTTGCTAATTGAAATCGGCTACATTAACTATGTACAATCGCGACTGGTCATTACTATATTCAACTTTTCATTATAAGTTATGTGCCCTTCAGTAGCCCAGACGACGTCAAATCTTTGGGCCAAGCCCATTTAACTCACCCAGCAAATGTCTTACTTCTAAGTCGAAGACAAACTCAATGTCTTTATCTACATGTAGAAAAACCACACCATTTGTATATAAAAAAAACACAAGGTACTTGATACAGTCCGCTGTAAAATGTACAATTGAACACTGACCCACATCAATAAGGTGCCAAAAGATGCGCAATTGGGCCAGGCATCTCCAGCTGTTGAAAAATTGCAAATTTCCTTGGTTTCCATGGAGTAAGAGCCGTTGCTGGGCACGTGATCTTGACATCAATGATTATTCATTTGTGGCTACAGCCAAAAGTATTGGTCGGAGAGCAACGCGGTTTGCACCATTCGATTTCTCGTCAAAGAATACGTCGGATTAGCCTCTTACCAGCAGCATTGGGACAGTTTTTCCACTTTTGGATTTTTGCCTGGTCTTTTTGCTAATTGAAATCGGCTACATTAACTATGTACAATCGCGACTGGTCATTACTATATTCAACTTTTCATTATAAGTTATGTGCCCTTCGGTAGCCCAGACGACGTCAAATCTTTGGGCCAAGCCCATTTAACTCACCCAGCAAATGTCTTACTTCTAAGTCGAAGACAAACTCAATGTCTTTATCTACATGTAGAAAAACCACACCATTTGTATATAAAAAAAACACAAGGTACTTGATACAGTCCGCTGTAAAAAGTAAAATTAAACACTGACCCACATCAATAAGGTGCCAAAAGATGCGCAATTGGGCCAGGCATCTCCAGCTGTTGAAAAATTGCAAATTTCCTTGGTTTCCATGGACTAAGAGCCGTTGCTGGGCACGTGATCTTGACATCAATGATTATTCATTTGTGGCTACAGCCAAAAGTATTGGTCGGAGAGCAACGCGGTTTGCACCATTCGATTTCTCGTCAAAAAATACGTCGGATTAGCCTCTTACCAACAGCATTGGAACAGTTTTTCCACTTTTGGATTTTTGCCTGGTCTTTTTGCGAATTGAAATCGGCTACATTAACTATGTACAATCGCGACTGGTCATTACTATATTCAACTTTTCATTATAAGTTATGTGCCCTTCGGTAGCCCAGACGACGTCAAATCTTTGGGCCAAGCCCATTTAACTCACCCAGGAGTTATCTTACTTCTAAGTCGAAGATAAACTCAATGTCTTTATCTACATGTAGAAAAACCACACCATTTGTATATAAGAAAAACACAAGGTACTTGACACAGTGCGCTGTAAAAAGTACAATTGAACACTGACCCACATCAATAAGGTGCCAAAAGATGCGCAATTGGGCCAGGCATCTCCAGCTGTTGAAAAATTGCAAATTTCCTTGGTTTCCATGGAGTAAGAGCCGTTGCTGGGCACGTGATCTTGACATCAATGATTATTCATTTGTGGCTACAGCCAAAAGTATTGGTCGGAGAGCAACGCGGTTTGCACCATTCGATTTCTCGTCAAAGAATACGTCGGATTAGCCTCTTACCAACAGCATTGGAACAGTTTTTCCACTTTTGGATTTTTGCCTGGTCTTTTTGCGAATTGAAATCGGCTACATTAACTATGTACAATCGCGACTGGTCATTACTATATTCAACTTTTCATTATAAGTTATGTGCCCTTCGGTAGCCCAGACGACGTCAAATCTTTGGGCCAAGCCCATTTAACTCACCCAGCAAATGTCTTACTTCTAAGTCGAAGACAAACTCAATGTCTTTATCTACATGTAGAAAAACCACACCATTTGTATATAAAAAAAACACAAGGTACTTGATACAGTGCGCTGTAAAAAGTACAATTGAACACTGACCCACATCAATAAGGTGCCAAAAGATGCGCAATTGGGCCAGGCATCTCCAGCTGTTGAAAAATTGCAAATTTCCTTGGTTTCCATGGAGTAAGAGCCGTTGCTGGGCACGTGATCTTGACATCAATGATTATTCATTTGTGGCTACAGCCAAAAGTATTGGTCGGAGAGCAACGCGGTTTGCACCATTCGATTTCTCCTCAAAGAATACGTCGGATTAGCCTCTTACCAGCAGCATTGGAACAGTTTTTCCACTTTTGGATTTTTGCCTGGTCTTTTTGCTAATTGAAATCGGCTACATTAACTATGTACAATCGCGACTGGTCATTACTATATTCAACTTTTCATTATAAGTTATGTGCCCTTCAGTAGCCCAGACGACGTCAAATCTTTGGGCCAAGCCCATTTAACTCACCCAGCAAATGTCTTACTTCTAAGTCGAAGACAAACTCAATGTCTTTATCTACATGTAGAAAAACCACACCATTTGTATATAAAAAAAACACAAGGTACTTGATACAGTCCGCTGTAAAATGTACAATTGAACACTGACCCACATCAATAAGGTGCCAAAAGATGCGCAATTGGGCCAGGCATCTCCAGCTGTTGAAAAATTGCAAATTTCCTTGGTTTCCATGGAGTAAGAGCCGTTGCTGGGCACGTGATCTTGACATCAATGATTATTCATTTGTGGCTACAGCCAAAAGTATTGGTCGGAGAGCAACGCGGTTTGCACCATTCGATTTCTCGTCAAAGAATACGTCGGATTAGCCTCTTACCAGCAGCATTGGGACAGTTTTTCCACTTTTGGATTTTTGCCTGGTCTTTTTGCTAATTGAAATCGGCTACATTAACTATGTACAATCGCGACTGGTCATTACTATATTCAACTTTTCATTATAAGTTATGTGCCCTTCGGTAGCCCAGACGACGTCAAATCTTTGGGCCAAGCCCATTTAACTCACCCAGCAAATGTCTTACTTCTAAGTCGAAGACAAACTCAATGTCTTTATCTACATGTAGAAAAACCACACCATTTGTATATAAAAAAAACACAAGGTACTTGATACAGTCCGCTGTAAAAAGTAAAATTAAACACTGACCCACATCAATAAGGTGCCAAAAGATGCGCAATTGGGCCAGGCATCTCCAGCTGTTGAAAAATTGCAAATTTCCTTGGTTTCCATGGACTAAGAGCCGTTGCTGGGCACGTGATCTTGACATCAATGATTATTCATTTGTGGCTACAGCCAAAAGTATTGGTCGGAGAGCAACGCGGTTTGCACCATTCGATTTCTCGTCAAAAAATACGTCGGATTAGCCTCTTACCAGCAGCATTGGAACAGTTTTTCCACTTTTGGATTCTTCCCTGGTCTTTTTGCTAATTGAAATCGGCTACATTAACTATGTACAATCGCGACTGGTCATTACTATATTCAACTTTTCATTATAAGTTATGTGCCCTTCGGTAGCCCAGACGACGTCAAATCTTTGGGCCAAGCCCATTTAACTCACCCAGCAAATGTCTTACTTCTAAGTCGAATACAAACTCAATGTCTTTATCTACATGTAGAAAAACCACACCATTTGTATATAAAAAAACACAAGGTACTTGATACAGTGCGCTGTAAAAAGTACAATTGAACACTGACCCACATCAATAAGGTGCCAAAAGATGCGCAATTGGGCCAGGCATCTCCAGCTGTTGAAAAATTGCAAATTTCCTTGGTTTCCATGGAGTAAGAGCCGTTGCTGGGCACGTGATCTTGACATCAATGATTATTCATTTGTGGCTACAGCCAAAAGTATTGGTCGGAGAGCAACGCGGTTTGCACCATTCGATTTCTCGTCAAAAAATACGTCGGATTAGCCTCTTACCAACAGCATTGGAACAGTTTTTCCACTTTTGGATTTTTGCCTGGTCTTTTTGCGAATTGAAATCGGCTACATTAACTATGTACAATCGCGACTGGTCATTACTATATTCAACTTTTCATTATAAGTTATGTGCCCTTCGGTAGCCCAGACGACGTCAAATCTTTGGGCCAAGCCCATTTAACTCACCCAGCAAATGTCTTACTTCTAAGTCGAAGACAAACTCAATGTCTTTATCTACATGTAGAAAAACCACACCAGTTGTATATAAAAAAAACAAAAGGTACTTGATACAGTCCGCTGTAAAAAGTACAATTGAACACTGACCCACATCAATAAGGTGCCAAAAGATGCGCAATTGGGCCAGGCATCTCCAGCTGTTGAAAAATTGCAAATTTCCTTGGTTTCCATGGAGTAAGAGCCGTTGCTGGGCACGTGATCTTGACATCAATGATTATTCATTTGTGGCTACAGCCAAAAGTATTGGTCGGAGAGCAACGCGGTTTGCACCATTCGATTTCTCGTCAAAAAATACGTCGGATTAGCCTCTTACCAACAGCATTGGAACAGTTTTTCCACTTTTGGATTTTTGCCTGGTCTTTTTGCGAATTGAAATGGGCTACATTAACTATGTACAATCGCGACTGGTCATTACTATATTCAACTTTTCATTATAAGTTATGTGCCCTTCGGTAGCCCAGACGACGTCAAATCTTTGGGCCAAGCCCATTTAACTCACCCAGGAGTTATCTTACTTCTAAGTCGAAGATAAACTCAATGTCTTTATCTACATGTAGAAAAACCACACCATTTGTATATAAGAAAAACACAAGGTACTTGACACAGTGCGCTGTAAAAAGTACAATTGAACACTGACCCACATCAATAAGGTGCCAAAAGATGCGCAATTGGGCCAGGCATCTCCAGCTGTTGAAAAATTGCAAATTTCCTTGGTTTCCATGGAGTAAGAGCCGTTGCTGGGCACGTGATCTTGACATCAATGATTATTCATTTGTGGCTACAGCCAAAAGTATTGGTCGGAGAGCAACGCGGTTTGCACCATTCGATTTCTCGTCAAAGAATACGTCGGATTAGCCTCTTACCAACAGCATTGGAACAGTTTTTCCACTTTTGGATTTTTGCCTGGTCTTTTTGCGAATTGAAATCGGCTACATTAACTATGTACAATCGCGACTGGTCATTACTATATTCAACTTTTCATTATAAGTTATGTGCCCTTCGGTAGCCCAGACGACGTCAAATCTTTGGGCCAAGCCCATTTAACTCACCCAGCAAATGTCTTACTTCTAAGTCGAAGACAAACTCAATGTCTTTATCTACATGTAGAAAAACCACACCATTTGTATATAAAAAAAACACAAGGTACTTGATACAGTGCGCTGTAAAAAGTACAATTGAACACTGACCCACATCAATAAGGTGCCAAAAGATGCGCAATTGGGCCAGGCATCTCCAGCTGTTGAAAAATTGCAAATTTCCTTGGTTTCCATGGAGTAAGAGCCGTTGCTGGGCACGTGATCTTGACATCAATGATTATTCATTTGTGGCTACAGCCAAAAGTATTGGTCGGAGAGCAACGCGGTTTGCACCATTCGATTTCTCGTCAAAGAATACGTCGGATTAGCCTCTTACCAGCAGCATTGGAACAGTTTTTCCACTTTTGGATTTTTGCCTGGTCTTTTTGCTAATTGAAATCGGCTACATTAACTATGTACAATCGCGACTGGTCATTACTATATTCAACTTTTCATTATAAGTTATGTGCCCTTCGGTAGCCCAGACGACGTCAAATCTTTGGGCCAAGCCCATTTAACTCACCCAGCAAATGTCTTACTTCTAAGTCGAAGACAAACTCAATGTCTTTATCTACATGTAGAAAAACCACACCATTTGTATATAAAAAAAACACAAGGTACTTGATACAGTCCGCTGTAAAATGTACAATTGAACACTGACCCACATCAATAAGGTGCCAAAAGATGCGCAATTGGGCCAGGCATCTCCAGCTGTTGAAAAATTGCAAATTTCCTTGGTTTCCATGGAGTAAGAGCCGTTGCTGGGCACGTGATCTTGACATCAATGATTATTCATTTGTGGCTACAGCCAAAAGTATTGGTCGGAGAGCAACGCGGTTTGCACCATTCGATTTCTCGTCAAAGAATACGTCGGATTAGCCTCTTACCAGCAGCATTGGAACAGTTTTTCCACTTTTGGATTTTTGCCTGGTCTTTTTGCTAATTGAAATCGGCTACATTAACTATGTACAATCGCGACTGGTCATTACTATATTCAACTTTTCATTATAAGTTATGTGCCCTTCGGTAGCCCAGACGACGTCAAATCTTTGGGCCAAGCCCATTTAACTCACCCAGCAAATGTCTTACTTCTAAGTCGAAGACAAACTCAATGTCTTTATCTACATGTAGAAAAACCACACCATTTGTATATAAAAAAAACACAAGGTACTTGATACAGTCCGCTGTAAAATGTACAATTGAACACTGACCCACATCAATAAGGTGCCAAAAGATGCGCAATTGGGCCAGGCATCTCCAGCTGTTGAAAAATTGCAAATTTCCTTGGTTTCCATGGAGTAAGAGCCGTTGCTGGGCACGTGATCTTGACATCAATGATTATTCATTTGTGGCTACAGCCAAAAGTATTGGTCGGAGAGCAACGCGGTTTGCACCATTCGATTTCTCGTCAAAGAATACGTCGGATTAACCTCTTACCAGCAGCATTGGGACAGTTTTTCCACTTTTGGATTTTTGCCTGGTCTTTTTGCTAATTGAAATCGGCTACATTAACTATGTACAATCGCGACTGGTCATTACTATATTCAACTTTTCATTATAAGTTATGTGCCCTTCGGTAGCCCAGACGACGTCAAATCTTTGGGCCAAGCCCATTTAACTCACCCAGCAAATGTCTTACTTCTAAGTCGAAGACAAACTCAATGTCTTTATCTACATGTAGAAAAACCACACCATTTGTATATAAAAAAAACACAAGGTACTTGATACAGTCCGCTGTAAAAAGTAAAATTAAACACTGACCCACATCAATAAGGTGCCAAAAGATGCGCAATTGGGCCAGGCATCTCCAGCTGTTGAAAAATTGCAAATTTCCTTGGTTTCCATGGACTAAGAGCCGTTGCTGGGCACGTGATCTTGACATCAATGATTATTCATTTGTGGCTACAGCCAAAAGTATTGGTCGGAGAGCAACGCGGTTTGCACCATTCGATTTCTCGTCAAAAAATACGTCGGATTAGCCTCTTACCAGCAGCATTGGAACAGTTTTTCCACTTTTGGATTCTTCCCTGGTCTTTTTGCTAATTGAAATCGGCTACATTAACTATGTACAATCGCGACTGGTCATTACTATATTCAACTTTTCATTATAAGTTATGTGCCCTTCGGTAGCCCAGACGACGTCAAATCTTTGGGCCAAGCCCATTTAACTCACCCAGCAAATGTCTTACTTCTAAGTCGAATACAAACTCAATGTCTTTATCTACATGTAGAAAAACCACACCATTTGTATATAAAAAAACACAAGGTACTTGATACAGTGCGCTGTAAAAAGTACAATTGAACACTGACCCACATCAATAAGGTGCCAAAAGATGCGCAATTGGGCCAGGCATCTCCAGCTGTTGAAAAATTGCAAATTTCCTTGGTTTCCATGGAGTAAGAGCCGTTGCTGGGCACGTGATCTTGACATCAATGATTATTCATTTGTGGCTACAGCCAAAAGTATTGGTCGGAGAGCAACGCGGTTTGCACCATTCGATTTCTCGTCAAAACATACGTCGGATTAGCCTCTTACCAACAGCATTGGAACAGTTTTTCCACTTTTGGATTTTTGCCTGGTCTTTTTGCTAATTGAAATCGGCTACATTAACTATGTACAATCGCGACTGGTCATTACTATATTCAACTTTTCATTATAAGTTATGTGCCCTTCGGTAGCCCAGACGACGTCAAATCTTTGGGCCAAGCCCATTTAACTCACCCAGCAAATGTCTTACTTCTAAGTCGAAGACAAACTCAATGTCTTTATCTACATGTAGAAAAACCACACCAGTTGTATATAAAAAAAACAAAAGGTACTTGATACAGTCCGCTGTAAAAAGTACAATTGAACACTGACCCACATCAATAAGGTGCCAAAAGATGCGCAATTGGGCCAGGCATCTCCAGCTGTTGAAAAATTGCAAATTTCCTTGGTTTCCATGGAGTAAGAGCCGTTGCTGGGCACGTGATCTTGACATCAATGATTATTCATTTGTGGCTACAGCCAAAAGTATTGGTCGGAGAGCAACGCGGTTTGCACCATTCGATTTCTCGTCAAAAAATACGTCGGATTAGCCTCTTACCAACAGCATTGGAACAGTTTTTCCACTTTTGGATTTTTGCCTGGTCTTTTTGCGAATTGAAATCGGCTACATTAACTATGTACAATCGCGACTGGTCATTACTATATTCAACTTTTCATTATAAGTTATGTGCCCTTCGGTAGCCCAGACGACGTCAAATCTTTGGGCCAAGCCCATTTAACTCACCCAGGAGTTATCTTACTTCTAAGTCGAAGATAAACTCAATGTCTTTATCTACATGTAGAAAAACCACACCATTTGTATATAAGAAAAACACAAGGTACTTGACACAGTGCGCTGTAAAAAGTACAATTGAACACTGACCCACATCAATAAGGTGCCAAAAGATGCGCAATTGGGCCAGGCATCTCCAGCTGTTGAAAAATTGCAAATTTCCTTGGTTTCCATGGAGTAAGAGCCGTTGCTGGGCACGTGATCTTGACATCAATGATTATTCATTTGTGGCTACAGCCAAAAGTATTGGTCGGAGAGCAACGCGGTTTGCACCATTCGATTTCTCGTCAAAGAATACGTCGGATTAGCCTCTTACCAACAGCATTGGAACAGTTTTTCCACTTTTGGATTTTTGCCTGGTCTTTTTGCGAATTGAAATCGGCTACATTAACTATGTACAATCGCGACTGGTCATTACTATATTCAACTTTTCATTATAAGTTATGTGCCCTTCGGTAGCCCAGACGACGTCAAATCTTTGGGCCAAGCCCATTTAACTCACCCAGCAAATGTCTTACTTCTAAGTCGAAGACAAACTCAATGTCTTTATCTACATGTAGAAAAACCACACCATTTGTATATAAAAAAAACACAAGGTACTTGATACAGTGCACTGTAAAAAGTACAATTGAACACTGACCCACATCAATAAGGTGCCAAAAGATGCGCAATTGGGCCAGGCATCTCCAGCTGTTGAAAAATTGCAAATTTCCTTGGTTTCCATGGAGTAAGAGCCGTTGCTGGGCACGTGATCTTGACATCAATGATTATTCATTTGTGGCTACAGCCAAAAGTATTGGTCGGAGAGCAACGCGGTTTGCACCATTCGATTTCTCGTCAAAGAATACGTCGGATTAGCCTCTTACCAGCAGCATTGGAACAGTTTTTCCACTTTTGGATTTTTGCCTGGTCTTTTTGCTAATTGAAATCGGCTACATTAACTATGTACAATCGCGACTGGTCATTACTATATTCAACTTTTCATTATAAGTTATGTGCCCTTCGGTAGCCCAGACGACGTCAAATCTTTGGGCCAAGCCCATTTAACTCACCCAGCAAATGTCTTACTTCTAAGTCGAAGACAAACTCAATGTCTTTATCTACATGTAGAAAAACCACACCATTTGTATATAAAAAAAACACAAGGTACTTGATACAGTCCGCTGTAAAATGTACAATTGAACACTGACCCACATCAATAAGGTGCCAAAAGATGCGCAATTGGGCCAGGCATCTCCAGCTGTTGAAAAATTGCAAATTTCCTTGGTTTCCATGGAGTAAGAGCCGTTGCTGGGCACGTGATCTTGACATCAATGATTATTCATTTGTGGCTACAGCCAAAAGTATTGGTCGGAGAGCAACGCGGTTTGCACCATTCGATTTCTCGTCAAAGAATACGTCGGATTAGCCTCTTACCAGCAGCATTGGAACAGTTTTTCCACTTTTGGATTTTTGCCTGGTCTTTTTGCTAATTGAAATCGGCTACATTAACTATGTACAATCGCGACTGGTCATTACTATATTCAACTTTTCATTATAAGTTATGTGCCTTTCGGTAGCCCAGACGACGTCAAATCTTTGGGCCAAGCCCATTTAACTCACCCAGCAAATGTCTTAGTTCTAAGTCGAAGACAAACTCAATGTCTTTATCTACATGTAGAAAAACCACACCATTTGTATATAAAAAAAACACAAGGTACTTGATACAGTCCGCTGTAAAAAGTACAATTGAACACTGACCCACATCAATAAGGTGCCAAAAGATGCGCAATTGGGCCAGGCATCTCCAGCTGTTGAAAAATTGCAAATTTCCTTGGTTTCCATGGAGTAAGAGCCGTTGCTGGGCACGTGATCTTACCATTAATGATTATTGATTTGTGGCTACAGCCAAAAGTATTGGTCGGAGAGCAACGCGGTTTGCACCATTCGATTTCTCGTCAAAAAATACGTCGGATTAGCCTCTTACCAACAGCATTGGAACAGTTTTTCCACTTTTGGATTTTTGCCTGGTCTTTTTGCTAATTGAAATCGGCTACATTAACTATGTACAATCGCGACTGGTCATTACTATATTCAACTTTTCATTATAAGTTATGTGCCCTTCGGTAGCCCAGACGACGTCAAATCTTTGGGCCAAGCCCATTTAACTCCCCCAGCAAATGTCTTACTTCTAAGTCGAAGACAAACTCAATGTCTTTATCTACATGTAGAAAAACCACACCATTTGTATATAAAAAAACACAAGGTACTTGATACAGTGCGCTGTAAAAAGTACAATTGAACACTGACCCACATCAATAAGGTGCCAAAAGATGCGCAATTGGGCCAGGCATCTCCAGCTGTTGAAAAATTGCAAATTTCCTTGGTTTCCATGGAGTAAGAGCCGTTGCTGGGCACGTGATCTTGACATCAATGATTATTCATTTGTGGCTACAGCCAAAAGTATTGGTCGGAGAGCAACGCGGTTTGCACCATTCGATTTCTCGTCAAAAAATACGTCGGATTAGCCTCTTACCAACAGCATTGGAACAGTTTTTCCACTTTTGGATTTTTGCCTGGTCTTTTTGCGAATTGAAATCGGCTACATTAACTATGTACAATCGCGACTGGTCATTACTATATTCAACTTTTCATTATAAGTTATGTGCCCTTCGGTAGCCCAGACGACGTCAAATCTTTGGGCCAAGCCCATTTAACTCACCCAGGAGTTATCTTACTTCTAAGTCGAAGATAAACTCAATGTCTTTATCTACATGTAGAAAAACCACACCATTTGTATATAAGAAAAACACAAGGTACTTGACACAGTGCGCTGTAAAAAGTACAATTGAACACTGACCCACATCAATAAGGTGCCAAAAGATGCGCAATTGGGCCAGGCATCTCCAGCTGTTGAAAAATTGCAAATTTCCTTGGTTTCCATGGAGTAAGAGCCGTTGCTGGGCACGTGATCTTGACATCAATGATTATTCATTTGTGGCTACAGCCAAAAGTATTGGTCGGAGAGCAACGCGGTTTGCACCATTCGATTTCTCGTCAAAAAATACGTCGGATTAGCCTCTTACCAACAGCATTGGAACAGTTTTTCCACTTTTGGATTTTTGCCTGGTCTTTTTGCGAATTGAAATCGGCTACATTAACTATGTACAATCGCGACTGGTCATTACCATATTCAACTTTTCATTATAAGTTATGTGCCCTTCGGTAGCCCAGACGACGTCAAATCTTTGGGCCAAGCCCATTTAACTCACCCAGCAAATGTCTTACTTCTAAGTCGAAGACAAACTCAATGTCTTTATCTACATGTAGAAAAACCACACCATTTGTATATAAAAAAAACACAAGGTACTTGATACAGTCCGCTGTAAAAAGTACAATTGAACACTGACCCACATCAATAAGGTGCCAAAAGATGCGCAATTGGGCCAGGCATCTCCAGCTGTTGAAAAATTGCAAATTTCCTTGGTTTCCATGGAGTAAGAGCCGTTGCTGGGCACGTGATCTTGACATCAATGATTATTCATTTGTGGCTACAGCCAAAAGTATTGGTCGGAGAGCAACGCGGTTTGCACCATTCGATTTCTCGTCAAAAAATACGTCGGATTAGCCTCTTACCAGCAGCATTGGAACAGTTTTTCCACTTTTGGATTTTTGCCTGGTCTTTTTGCGAATTGAAATCGGCTACATTAACTATGTACAATCGCGACTGGTCATTACTATATTCAACTGTTCATTATAAGTTATGTGCCCTTCGGTAGCACAGACGACGTCAAATCTTTGGGCCAAGCCCATTTAACTCCCCCAGCAAATGTCTTACTTCTAAGTCGAAGACAATCTCAATGTCTTTATCTACATGTAGAAAAACCACACCATTTGTATATAAAAAAAACACAAGGTACTTGATACAGTCTGCTGTAAAAAGTACAATTGAACACTGACCCACATCAATAAGGTGCCAAAAGATGCGTAATTGGGCCAGGCATCTCCAGCTGTTGAAAAATTGCAAATTTCCTTGGTTTCCATGGAGTAAGAGCCGTTGCTGGGCACGTGATCTTTACATCAATGATTATTCATTTGTGGCTACAGCCAAAAGTATTGGTCGGAGAGCAACGCGGTTTGCACCATTCGATTTCTCGTCAAAAAATACGTCGGATTAGCCTCTTACCAGCAGCATTGGAACAGTTTTTCCACTTTTGGATTTTTGCCTGGTCTTTTTGCGAATTGAAATCGGCCCAGACGACGTCAAATCTTTGGGCCAAGCCCATTTAACTCACCCAGGAGTTATCTTACTTCTAAGTCGAAGATAAACTCAATGTCTTTATCTACATGTAGAAAAACCACACCATTTGTATATAAGAAAAACACAAGGTACTTGACACAGTGCGCTGTAAAAAGTACAATTGAACACTGACCCACATCAATAAGGTGCCAAAAGATGCGCAATTGGGCCAGGCATCTCCAGCTGTTGAAAAATTGCAAATTTCCTTGGTTTCCATGGAGTAAGAGCCGTTGCTGGGCACGTGATCTTGACATCAATGATTATTCATTTGTGGCTACAGCCAAAAGTATTGGTCGGAGAGCAACGCGGTTTGCACCATTCGATTTCTCGTCAAAAAATACGTCGGATTAGCCTCTTACCAACAGCATTGGAACAGTTTTTCCACTTTTGGATTTTTGCCTGGTCTTTTTGCGAATTGAAATCGGCTACATTAACTATGTACAATCGCGACTGGTCATTACTATATTCAACTTTTCATTATAAGTTATGTGCCCTTCGGTAGCCCAGACGACGTCAAATCTTTGGGCCAAGCCCATTTAACTCACCCAGCAAATGTCTTACTTCTAAGTCGAAGACAAACTCAATGTCTTTATCTACATGTAGAAAAACCACACCATTTGTATATAAAAAAAACACAAGGTACTTGATACAGTCCGCTGTAAAAAGTACAATTGAACACTGACCCACATCAATAAGGTGCCAAAAGATGCGCAATTGGGCCAGGCATCTCCAGCTGTTGAAAAATTGCAAATTTCCTTGGTTTCCATGGAGTAAGAGCCGTTGCTGGGCACGTGATCTTTACATCAATGATTATTCATTTGTGGCTACAGCCAAAAGTATTGGTCGGAGAGCAACGCGGTTTGCACCATTCGATTTCTCGTCAAAAAATACGTCGGATTAGCCTCTTACCAGCAGCATTGGAACAGTTTTTCCACTTTTGGATTTTTGCCTGGTCTTTTTGCGAATTGAAATGGGCTACACTAACTATATACAATCGCGACTGGTCATTACTATATTCAACTGTTCATTATAAGTTATGTGCCCTTCGGTAGCACAGACGACGTCAAATCTTTGGGCCAAGCCCATTTAACTCACCCAGCAAATGTCTTACTTCTAAGTCGAAGACAAACTCAATGTCTTTATCTACATGTAGAAAAACCACACCATTTGTATATAAGAAAAACACAAGGTACTTGATACAGTGCGCTGTAAAAAGTACAATTGAACACTGACCCACATCAATAAGGTGCCAAAAGATGCGCAATTGGGCCAGGCATCTCCAGCTGTTGAAAAATTGCAAATTTCCTTGGTTTCCATGGAGTAAGAGCCGTTGCTGGGCACGTGATCTTGACATCAATGATTATTCATTTGTGGCTACAGCCAAAAGTATTGGTCGGAGAGCAACGCGGTTTGCACCATTCGATTTCTCGTCAAAAAATACGTCGGATTAGCCTCTTACCAACAGCATTGGAACAGTTTTTCCACTTTTGGATTTTTGCCTGGTCTTTTTGCGAATTGAAATCGGCTACATTAACTATGTACAATGGCGACTGGTCATTACTATATTCAACTTTTCATTATAAGTTATGTGCCCTTCGGTAGCCCAGACGACGTCAAATCTTTGGGCCAAGCCCATTTAACTCACCCAGCAAATGTCTTACTTCTAAGTCGAAGACAAACTCAATGTCTTTATCTACATGTAGAAAAACCACACCATTTGTATATAAAAAAAACACAAGGTACTTGATACAGTCCGCTGTAAAAAGTACAATTGAACACTGACCCACATCAATAAGGTGCCAAAAGATGCGCAATTGGGCCAGGCATCTCCAGCTGTTGAAAAATTGCAAATTTCCTTGGTTTCCATGGAGTAAGAGCCGTTGCTGGGCACGTGATCTTGACATCAATGATTATTCATTTGTGGCTACAGCCAAAAGTATTGGTCGGAGAGCAACGCGGTTTGCACCATTCGATTTCTCGTCAAAAAATACGTCGGATTAGCCTCTTACCAGCAGCATTGGAACAGTTTTTCCACTTTTGGATTTTTGCCTGGTCTTTTTGCGAATTGAAATGGGCTACACTAACTATGTACAATCGCGACTGGTCATTACTATATTCAACTGTTCATTATAAGTTATGTGCCCTTCGGTAGCCCAGACGACGTCAAATCTTTGGGCCAAGCCCATTTAACTCACCCAGCAAATGTCTTACTTCTAAGTCGAAGACAAACTCAATGTCTTTATCTACATGTAGAAAAACCACACCATTTGTATATAAAAAAACACAAGGTACTTGATACAGTCCGCTGTAAAAAGTACAATTGAACACTGACCCACATCAATAAGGTGCCAAAAGATGCGCAATTGGGCCAGGCATCTCCAGCTGTTGAAAAATTGCAAATTTCCTTGGTTTCCATGGAGTAAGTGCCGTTGGTGGGCACGTGATCTTTACATCAATGATTATTCATTTGTGGCTACAGCCAAAAGAATTGGTCGGAGAGCAACGCGGTTTGCACCATTCGATTTCTCGTCAAAAAATACGTCGGATTAGCCTCTTACCAACAGCATTGGAACAGTTTTTCCACTTTTGGATTTTTGCCTGGTCTTTTTGCGAATTGAAATGGGCTACACTAACTATGTACAATCGCGACTGGTCATTACTATATTCAACTGTTCATTATAAGTTATGTGCCCTTCGGTAGCACAGACGACGTCAAATCTTTGGGCAAGCCCATTTAACTCACCCAGCAAATGTCTTACTTCTAAGTCGAAGACAAACTCAATGTCTTTATCTACATGTAGAAAAAACCACACCATTTATACATAAAAAAAACACAAGGTACTTGATACAGTCCGCTGTAAAAGTACAATTGAACACTGACCCACATCAATAAGGTGCCAAAAGATTGCGCAATTGGGCCAGGCATCTCCAGCTGTTGAAAAATTGCAAATTTCCTTGGTTTCCATGGAGTAAGAGCCGTTGCTGGGCACGTGATCTTGACATCAATGATTATTCATTGTGGCTACAGCCAAAAGTATTGGTCGGAGAGCAACGCGGTTTGCCACCATTCGATTTCTCGTCAAAAAATACGTCGGATTAGCCTCTTACCAACAGCATTGAACAGTTTTTCCACTTTTGGATTTTTGCCTGGTCTTTTTGCTAATTGAAATCGGCTACATTAACTATGTACAATCGCGACTGGTCATTACTATATTCAACTTTTCATTATAAGTTATGTGCCCTTCGGTAGCCCAGACGACGTCAAATCTTTGGGCCAAGCCCATTTAACTCACCCAGCAAATGTCTTACTTCTAAGTCGAAGACAAACTCAATGTCTTTATCTACATGTAGAAAAACACACCATTTGTATATAAAAAAAGACACAAGGTACTTGATACAGTCCGCTGTAAAAAAGTACAATTGAACACTGACCCACATCAATAAGGTGCCAAAAGATGCGCAATTGGGCCAGGCATCTCCAGCTGTTGAAAAATTGCAAATTTCCTGGTTTCCATGGAGTAAGAGCCGTTGCTGGGCACGTGATCTTGACATCAATGATTATTCATTTGTGGCTACAGCCAAAAGTATTGGTCGGAGAGCAACGCGGTTTGCACCATTCGATTTCTCGTCAAAGAATACGTCGGATTAGCCTCTTACCAGCAGCATTGGAACAGTTTTTTCCACTTTTGGATTTTTGCCTGGTCTTTTTGCTAATTGAAATGGGCTACATTAAATATGTACAATCGCGACTGGTCATTACTATATTCAACTGTTCATTATAAGTTATGTGCCCTTCGGTAGCCCAGACGACGTCAAATCTTTGGGCCAAGCCCATTTAACTCACCCAGCAAATGTCTTACTTCTAAGTCGAAGACAATCTCAATGTCTTTATCTACATGTAGAAAAACCACACCATTTGTATATAAAAAAAAACACAAGGTACTTGATACAGTCCGCTGTAAAAAGTACAATTGAACACTGACCCACATCAATAAGGTGCCAAAAGATGTGCAATTGGGCCAGGCATCTCCAGCTGTTGAAAAATTGCAAATTTCCTTGGTTTCCATGGAGTAAGAGCCGTTGCTGGGCACGTGATCTTGACATCAATGATTATTCATTTGTGGCTACAGCCAAAAGTATTGGTCGGAGAGCAACGCGATTTGCACCATTCGATTTCTCGTCAAAAAATACGTCGGATTAGCCTCTTACCAGCAGCATTGGAACAGTTTTTCCACTTTTGGATTTTTGCCTGGTCTTTTTGCGAATTGAAATCGGCTACATTAACTATGTACAATCGCGACTGGTCATTACTATATTCAACTTTTCATTATAAGTTATGTGCCCTTCGGTAGCCCAGACGACGTCAAATCTTTGGGCCAAGCCCATTTAACTCACCCAGCAAATGTCGTACTTCTAAGTCGAAGACAAACTCAATGTCTTTATCTACATGTAGAAAAACCACACCATTTGTATAAAAAAAAGCACAAGGTACTTGATACAGTCCGCTGTAAAAAGTACAATTGAACACTGACCCACATCAATAAGGTGCCAAAAGATGCGCAATTGGGCCAGGCATCTCCAGCTGTTGAAAAAATTGCAAATTTCCTTGGTTTCCATGGAGTAAGAGCCGTTGCTGGGCACGTGATCTTGACATCAATGATTATTCATTTGTGGCTACAGCCAAAAGTATTGGTCGGAGAGCAACGCGGTTTGCACCATTCGATTTCTCGTCAAAAAATACGTCGGATTAGCCTCTTACCAGCAGCATTGGAACAGTTTTTCCACTTTTGGATTTTTGCCTGGTGTTTTTTCTAATTGAAATCGGCTACATTAACTATGTTCAATCGCGACTGGTCATTACTATATTCAACTTTTCATTATAAGTTATGTGCCCTTCGGTAGCCCAGACGACGTCAAATCTTTGGGGCCAAGCCCATTTAACTCACCCAGCAAATGTCTTACTTCTAAGTCGAAGACAAACTCAATGTCTTTATCTACATGTAGAAAAACCACACCCATTTGTATATAAAACAAACACAAGGTACTTGATACAGTCCGCTGTAAAAAGTACAATTGAACACTGACCCACATCAATAAGGTGCCAAAGATGCGCAATTGGCCAGGCATCTCCAGCTGTTGAAAAAATTGCAAATTTCCTTGGTTTCCATGGAGTAAGAGCCGTTGCTGGGGCACGTGATCTTGACATCAATGATTATTCATTTGTGGCTACAGCCAAAAGTATTGGTCGGAGAGCAACGCGGTTTGCACCATTCGATTCTCGTCAAAAATACGTCGGATTAGCCTCTTACCAACAGCATTGGAACAGTTTTTCCCACTTTTGGATTTTTGCCTGGTCTTTTTGCGAATTGAAATCGGCTACATTAACTATGTACAATCGCGACTGGTCATTACTATATTCAACTTTTCATTATAAGTTATGTGCCCTTCGGTAGCCCAGACGACGTCAAATCTTTGGCCAAGCCCATTTAACTCACCCAGCAAATGTCTTACTTCTAAGTCGAAGACAAACTCAATGTCTTTATCTACATGTAGAAAAACCACACCATTTGTATATAAAAAAAAACACAAGGTACTTGATACAAGTCCGCTGTAAAATGTACAATTGAACACTGACCCACATCAATAAGGTGCCAAAAGATGCGCAATTGGGCCAGGCATCTCCAGCTGTCGAAAAATTGCAAATTTCCTTGGTTTCCATGGAGTAAGAGCCGTTGCTGGGCACGTGATCTTGACATCAATGATTATTCATTTGTGGCTACAGCCAAAAAGTATTGGTCGGAGAGCAACGCGGTTTGCACCATTCGATTTCTCGTCAAAGAATACGTCGGATTAGCCTCTTACCAGCAGCATTGGAACAGTTTTTCCACTTTTGGATTTTTGCCTGGTCTTTTTGCTAATTGAAATCGGCTACATTAACTATGTACAATCGCGACTGGTCATTACTATATTCAACTTTTCATTATAAGTTATGTGCCCTTCGGTAGCCCAGACGACGTCAAATCTTTGGGCCAAGCCCATTTAACTCACCCAGCAAATGTCTTACTTCTAAGTCGAAGACAAACTCAATGTCTTTATCTACATGTAGAAAAACCACACCATTTGTATATAAAAAAAAACACAAGGTACTTGATACAGTCCGCTGTAAAAAGTAAATTAACACTGACCCACATCAATAAGGTGCCAAAAGATGCGCAATTGGGCCAGGCATCTCAGCTGTTGAAAAATTGCAAATTTCCTTGGTTTCCATGGAGTAAGAGCCGTTGGCTGGGCACGTGATCTTGACATCAATGCTAATTCATTGTGGCTACAGCCAAAAGTATTGGTCGGAGAGCAACGCGGTTTGCACCATTCGATTTCTCGTCAAAAAAT
The DNA here is from genome assembly GCF_032854445.1 of Liolophura sinensis. Lineage (NCBI taxonomy): Eukaryota > Metazoa > Mollusca > Polyplacophora > Chitonida > Chitonidae > Liolophura > Liolophura sinensis. Next base: position 24,996 of record NW_027018450.1, read on the forward strand.
ACGTCGATTAGCCTCTTACCAGCAGCATTGGAACAGTTTTTCACTTTTGGATTTTTGCCTGGTCTTTTTGCGAATTGAAATCGGCTACATTAACTATGTACAATCGCGACTGGTCATTACTATATTCAACTGTTCATTATAAGTTATGTGCCCTTCGGTAGCCCAGACGACGTCAAATCTTTGGGCCAAGGCCCATTTAACTCCCCCAGCAAATGTCTTACTTCTAAGTCGAAGACAATCTCAATGTCTTT